>NC_060248.1:102454750-102757780 GCF_921293095.1 Ischnura elegans | reverse complement strand
TGAATAAAAATTAATGTGTCTTAAAAAATTCCATAAGTAGAATTGAAATGAATAAACCTGTAGAAATATGTCGTCAATTTAATTAATATATGCATCCTAACTGCTCAGAAGAGTTCTCAGTAAAGGCATTTGCACAATTGTAATAAAGATTATAAACCTAAATGAATCACGTAATATTTGATCCTTTCAAATTATCATGCAGAAAAACCAATTGTTCTACATGCTCAGGCAGCAGGTTTTCACGTCTCCATGTTACAGTAATACTGCCTACAGAAAATTATCACTCGCAACGCACTTTTATGACTGGACAAGTACTTTCTAGCCAAAGTTACAAGATTTGGAAATTTTTTCTTGGGAATTTCAATTACAACTTATATCAACGATTTTTATGGATCTTGAATCCTCCTGGAATTTAAGTAGACAAAGTGAACAAACTATAGAATTTAGGTTTAGTTTTGTAAACCAAAAAGAATTTTCTTTATTTCTTACTTCTTTTAATCGACCATAGCAACTCATTTTTGGAAGTTCAAGAAGGAAACTAAACACAATAAAGGAACAAACGAAAAATTAATATCGGACGTACGTAGTAACATAGAGTTAGTATACACTCAAAACGGCTAAAAGATGTCACCCACTTGTGATGTCAAACATAGGGAAAAACCGGCATTGCCCGCTAAAACCTATAAGTTGCATTTTTTTTCCATTGAAATCTTTTAAAAAATTCACTTATTCTCAAAGCGTTTCAGTTAAGAAAGTATGGTAGGGTACAAAAGTATCGCATAAGGAAGCATGAGCGGTACAGCAGTCCGCGCCGATTACACCATCGTGTCGGAAGATGGTCGGCCGCTGAACCTGACAAAAAGGTATCCGGCACCCATGTCAACTACTATAGTGGTAGACTGATACATATACAACAACCTGAATCTTGGAGGCCAAGGGACTAAAATGACTCATCGACTTTAAAAACGATATCATTACGTGAGTTTACTGGCATCGCCTCCTGTCGGCAGATTTCTGAACTTGGCCTCAACAGCTCTGTAACCGAAACTACTCGACTCTACTTCCATAATACTCCTTGAAGCACTCGAGTCGAGTACCAACTGCTCGACTTGAATTTTTGAGTACTCGCACATTCCTACAAGAAATACTTTCAGGGCAACATGAGTACCTACACAGTATATCAGCTCATTATTGAAGTAATGTATTCAAATTTTTCTAACTTAAAAAATCAGAGGGTTTGCAAAAGGGAAAGCTTTGTTGTATTGAGGGTTGTATGCATTAATTACTCAATGAGAAGAATGTTATCACCCTAAAAAATTATCGACCCATTCAACTTTTACAAGCAGCATTGCAGTAAAAATGGGGCAAAATTTCCCTGAGATACGTTCTTAAATTTTAGGGGGAATAGCAAGGATATTATGGTGATTAGAGGTTGATTATTTACAGAGATACACTTTAATGGAGTTTTACAATCTATCAACAAAGATCATCAATTATTGAAAATCTCTATTCTTACATGAATTGGCCTTGCAACTGTGCTGGTTGTTTCGCAGGACATAGCCAGGTACACAGGCACATTTATATGAGCCAAATGTATTCCTGCAGATTTGAGAACAGGGACTGGCAGCTCTTCTTTCCCCTCTTTCAGCTTTTGTGGACGTATGAACACTTAGTTCAGTGTTCTCTTCCATTGAGTCTGACACTCCACCAGCACATTCATCAAAATCCACACACAGGCCCTGATCATCAGGGTGAACCTGGAATCCAGGTCTACATTTGCACTCATAGCCAATTGATAAGTCAATGCATTCGTGGGCACATATTCCTGGAGCTTCACATTCATTGATATCTGTAAATATACAAGAAATAATGGCATGAGACAAAATTCTCACTAAATATGGATAAGTCGAATACATCTTTTAGATATCATGTAAAATGAGATAGAATGAGACCATCTTCCCCAATATACAAAGCTTAGACAACAACTTCACACACAACTGTTTATTTGTCATGTTCACTCCGGTAAAATGACTACCATTAATCAACTTCCTTTGAGTTTCATTAAATACAGAATTCTAATGCCATTTTCAGAATTAGAATACAGTTTCTACACTTGCTCAAATGAATCAGGAGAAAATTTTGATTATACAATAATCGCTTTGTTGAAGGAGCCACTATACCATGCATTTGGAATGGTCAACCATGATTTTGAAATGGTGCATTATCCATAATTTAGCTAAACACTTAAATATATCCCAAAATATTTTACAAACAGCCACACAAACTACAGAAGAAAATAATAAATTGCGAATCATAGAGTTCTAAATTTGTTGAATAAAATTTCAAATGTGTTGCTAATGAGAGAGGTAAATCATTTCTAGCAATTATACTACACCCATGCCTTGTATAGAGCAATGGATGCGTACCTTGGGGTCTTTGCGCTATACGAATTTGCTTTATACGAGATCGTTTTAACATTGGGAAGATAGGGATGCGTTCCTGGTAGCATAGGTGATGGGTATCGAATTTCCTCTAAACCATATATATTCCCATAAATAGCCTTAGAAAAACTTATTTATAAAAATGTTTATAGTTTAAAATATCTTTAAAGATAGTAGGCATGCGCTTTTAAAATTCCCTCCTGTCGCGCAGGTGGGCTAACATCTGCTATCTCAGGGGTTCGTAATGCATTGCCGGCAGTTGACGATTTTTCAAACCTGTCTAATAACAATTATTGTATCACCCACGCCCTTTTGTCACTCATCGAAATGACAGGCAAATGTTACTTTTAATGCCAATTCATTGCTAGCGGAGTTTATGAAAGATTAATCATTTTAATTTGAAGTCCTCCGAGGCACTAGCAGCTACGTGAAACAGTCTTTAAATGCCTTGAAACCTGACCCAGGTTTTCCTTCCCTGAAAATGAATGAACAAGATTGCATTCTTTGCCAAAACAATATCATCTCATCAACACTAAAAACTAGTTGAGAAGGAAAGGAGCCACTTTCAATCACAGCTTGGAGTTCATCAGAAGATATTGCGGTGACTGCACTATCAACACTTGAAGATTCACCTGATGTTGCCGCACTGAAAATACCTGCTCGCCGTTTAAAATTCTGGAACCTACTGGAGCTTTCACTAAATGTCTCGGAGCGATTACCACCATCATCTTTTTGTATAAATTCACGATGAACTTTCCGTATGTGTTGACCGCTTTGGAAATTTTCAACAATAAAAGTTATGGTAATTAAAACTTGGATACCTTATTTGAAGAAATAAAGCAGATTACATAATAAAGTTGATAGTTTGAGGTGTGACTTAGTCAAATTGATTCATGTTGAATAAAAAACCTTGTAATTTTCACATTAATGATTTTAGTAAAGACCAGTTTTGTTGCTGTATGACATACCTGGTATTTTCACCTGCCAATGTTGCACAGCAACGAAATTGGTCTTATTAAAATCATTTATGTGAAACTTACAAGGTTTTTTATTCAACATGGATTACAAAGTTTTCCTGATAAATTCTCTATTGTCTTAAAACTTTTCTCATCATTAAAAAATTGGAATATTAAAAAAAAAAAAATTACTTACGGCATCTGTCCTCATCGCTGAAGTCCCCACAGTCATTTTGACCATCACACGTTTTGTTCTCTGGCACACACAAAGTGTTTTTGCACTTGAAATACCCTTGTGCACACTCTGAAGCTGTAGAATTTGCTGAAAAGTTATGAAAATATATTAAATGAAGAATATTTGGATAAAATATCACCAATAAGACATCCCCAGCATATCAGGATGGCAGAATTAAATTAGGAGGGCTACTCAATTACAAGAATTTTTAAATTTTTCAGAACCTACATTCGGCATAAGATCAGGAATGAAACAACCTTTACCTCTTGATATTGCGCATTATATCATACATGTTGAAATGAGTTTTCTCCCCATTGTTCAATAAAATTGAATGAAAATCAATAATAAAACTTGATAAAATACAGTAAACTCTCGATTATAAGAAGCAGGATATTACGAAGTTCTCAATAATACAAAGTGAAATTGTGGTCCCGGCGAAAAGCCAAAGGTAAATATGTGATGCTTTTCGATAATACCAAGTTTTGTTAATTCAAAATGTTTTGAAATTATGAACCTCAGGCTCAGTCCCCAGGAGCAAATGGCATTAGTTTATATGAACTACGGCAAAAAATTTGTCAACAAAACTAGTTATTCCGGCGAAAGCAGCAAAATAATTAGTGCTTCAGACTGTGGTGCATCAAAGTTTGAAATCTTAAATGATATAGCAACTTCGGAGGGAAAGAATTCACCTAAAAACTTACGGTAGGAATTGAGGAGAAGTAAGAGTACAGTAAAAATATTGTGGCTGACACAATTTCCCTATTTACGTACCTACTCGGTACAAATCAGGATGACAATACTTCATAGTTTAACATGTGAGGAAGGTCGGGCAGGATATTTCTTACACTCCCAATTAAACCCTACATAATTGAATCATACCAAGAAAATGCTGCAAGTCCATAAATTTTCTCAAATTTCAATAATCTTGCCGGTAAATACGTGACTTCGTGACATCACTTTTAAAATCAACAGTTTGGAAACTTTAGGATGGAAGAGAATTATATCACTCTATGATAGAAGAAATATTTTTAATTTTTAAGTTTCGTTTCAAGACAACGTTACATTTCGGAGGGGGGAAAGGTCGCGGAAATACTGCGGTTGTCAACGACTAGGTGGGGAGGTGTAGTAAGGATATCACAGATGATATAATACTTTACACATCAGCCGATATTAAGGGCGAAATGGCTCCTTTTTTGCCAAATGTAACGGGAATTCAACGATTCCATGCATTACGTTTTCGCAAAATTACCTTGCTATCTATCCACGATGGAGGCGGAGTCTGGCTGCCTTTCGTCCTGGAAGTGCAGAATAATAAGGTATGGGCTTGAACTAAATTCATGAGAGAATGTGTGAAGGGCATCAGTTGGTGCCTAAAGAGTGTCTACGCAGCAAATAGCGAAGTAGAAGCAGTGGCCGGGATAAGACATACATGACAGCGATGAAGAAGAAGATGAAAGTGAGGAGAAGTATCTTAAATATTGGGCTCTATTTACCACTAATTTATTTTGCAGGCTACTCATAATGAAGAGGCACTTCCAATTCTAACCATAAACTTTCTTGTAGTACTCCTACCCGTTCCCCCATTCCAAAGATCTTTCTTTCCAAAACCTTTGTTTACTCTCTCCTATGGCCTTTTGCTGATCTTCCTGACATCCAACATACGCATCCCATACCCCCCTCCACTAGCATTTCTCCCCTTCCCAAGCATTTCTACATCTACATCTACATAATACCCCGCAAGCCGCCTAAAAGGTGTGTGGCAGGGGGTGTTAGGACACCAGCCGTTTACAGCAAAAAAAAAAAATGAAGTGCTCTAACGAGGCTAGGACTAGCTTTTATTAATGGTTCGGTGGAAAAACGAATTCCCATATCTATCCGTTCGGCAAAACATCTCACTTAATTTATCGCTTCTACCGGACCTGGAAATATGGTGTGGCTCTAATATTATGTTCTCTGTGTCGCTCTTAAAGATATCCATTCTCAATTGTCCAAACAATCTAAGCCTAGCGCGCAGCCTCCGAGTCTCCAACGGCTCCCAGCCTAATTTGCTTAACATCTGGGTAACACTGTCTGTACGCCCGTAGCCGTTTTTGACGAAACGCGCAGCCTTCCTTTGTATTTTATTCAGTTCGCGGATTAAGTCTTTCTGCGCCGGATCCCATACGCTCGCTGCATATTCAAGGTGCGGTCGGACGAGAGCGAAATAGCACCTTTCTTTTACTTTCTCATCCGAAAATCTTCCCACAATACGTTTGACGAATCTTAATTTCTTCTCTTAATTGCCGCAAATATTCTTTATATGTGTTCCCCACATGAGGTTCGAGGTTATCGTAACTCCCAGGTACTTCACTTCGTCTGTTGCCTTAAAGTTAATATCATCCACTGCATAAACATGGTTATAGTTGGACGAATTCTGCAAGAAATGTACCGCCATGCATTTGCTCAGATTAAGTTCGAGCCCCCACTCTTGGCTCCAAAAAAGAACGTTTTTTAAGTCAGATGATAGAATTTCATAGTCAGAGTGATCACTAATTTCGCGATAGATGACAGCGTCGTCAGCAAATAAACGTATTTTACTGCTAATGTGGGAAAAATTTCCCACCCTCCCTGGTGATGACCTTGAGTGCGTCCTTAAAAAACACGGCCCCCAAGCGTATTCTCAGGCAAGGCTGAAGGCCCTTTACCCACCCCCTGCACCTCTCTTTATCCTGTCCCCACTTCCTCAACCAGGCAGCACCCATCCCAATCTTATTCACCCCACCCCCTTGGAATGCTCTCTCAGTGTGGAAGTGCATGGTTCATCTCTACCAGCAATGGGGGTAAGTAGGAAAGAGGCTGGAGAAGTATTTTCCATTATTGGGGAAATGAAGAGGGAAACTTAGTTATCTGCATTCATTTAATTGGCTACGACATGTGTTTTGTCATTTCGTGACATATTTTTAGTCTGTCCTTGCTCCCGTGAGACTTATTAGCATGCCCTCCCACTCTGGTCAAACAAAGATACAGATGGGCTACCTGCCTCGCCAATTCCGTAATTGACCCTAGTTATTTTAGCCTAGTTAGGAAGCACGAATCGCATATTGGGGAAAGCTAAATGAGACACCAACTTTTTAAAATCCATTGTTTTATGTTCATGGGATTAAAAAATTAACAAATCTGCTAAATATTTGAAAAGATTGAGCCATAACCTGACTTCAGTCTGAAATTATGAGCTTATATTTTGGTTTTGCTAACCCACTATAAATATGGTCAACACACTTAAATGATGCTTGAACTACGTGTTTTGGGCTGTTTTTTTTTCTTCTAAATATCGTGTAGATTTAATATTTTGCAATGTTGGTTTCTTTTGTGAACTCTTGAAAGTTATACATCAATATCTTGCCCTTCTTTAGTTTTTGGGTTTCATTCTTCACCCTTTTTTAAATGAAAAATGTAACGCTGATATAGAAAAAAGATTTTTTAGTTTAGCTCATGAAATTGGTGCCATAAACGGAAATAAATATTAGTGTGGAAGGGAGAAAGAAAAAACTAAAGAATGATCAAATTAAATTCTTCTCGGGTGTCTGTCCAGGTAAGGTGCTCCATCTACCTCTAAGCCGACGATTCAATCAAAGATCCTTTACCATCAATGCCGTTGATACTCACCCGGTGTGAAGTGCTGCGATAATGAAATTGTCTCTCTTCTTCTCTCCAGATTTTCAATTGAAATTAGTTATTTGCTTCATCCTTTCCACGCTAATACTTATTTTACGATAATGGCACAACTAATTTTTAGTCCTAACATAAAAAACCTTTTCTCAACATTAATGATACTTTGCACAATTTTCAATACGATGGAAAAAGACACACGGAAACTAAATGAGGTTAAGGTATACGTTTTGGGGTATCATTTTTTTTTGGGAATTCACGCAAGTGAACCAATACTTCACCTAAATATGCTGAGAAATGTTAAAACCTGTGTTGTGCGAAAAAAATGAATGCGGATAATAACGTTTCTCTCTTTATTTCCCCGATAATGGGAGATGTTTCTACAGCTTTTTGTCGGTAGGAACCTTCCTCCTGTTGGCATAAAAGAAGAAAGACTCATGTCACCTAAATCCCAGCATCAATGGCCTTGATAACGAATAAAAAAAATATTCCATTTTAACATTTGCAAAGATGATGGAGCATGGCAGCTGGAAGGAAAGCCTGAAAGAATTTACTTCAAATATTTTCCGGTAAAATTCATATCCTATGTAATTTATGATCATAACTAAATCATAATGAAAATAACAAATTTAAAAGATCGTACATTCACCTGATGATATGGAAGGATACAAATATTAACCTACAAAGGTTATATGGAAAGGGGCCTTGACCCTCTTTTTTTTGTTGTCACTGAGCAATAGAGGGCATCACAAATGGCAGTTAGGCGGGCTGCCGTTAAAATTTCGTAGGCATTAGAAACAAATATCTATCTTATGCGAGGATAATAGTTGCTACTTGCTACTAACCACAAAATTCTCATATTAAATTCTTGTACAAAAATTTTCTAGATGTTATTTGATTGCATTTTCTAAAATGGAAGCGAATTTCTTTAGGGCTAAGATTGTTGATATTCAACTTGAAAGAATGGGAAGTTTAAGGTCGTATGATTTTTTAACGAACTTTCACAGCATAAATCAATAAGAAAGAGCATTTTTTATAAATTCCATCTTAAATTGCCACCGAAAACGTTAAACAAGGCCAATAAAGACAAAAAAAGGGCGGTGGGAACAAAGGCAAACATTTTTTGCGACTTAATGAAAATGTTTGCAATTACGAAACTCGATATTATGAAGTGTCTATTTTCCGGCCCCGCTGACTTCATATAATCGAGAGTTTACTGTGCATCCACAACATTGCATTGTGCTGCAGCGCTACCCCAGGTATATCATGAGTGTTGAAATCGCTAAGTAAATTGAAAGGCCAAGTCTTCAAATGTTAGATGTCATGCCTACTCAGAACAGCAGAGTCACATGTTGCCCAAGTGATCAACGGGTTATTTAATGAAGTTGTCACCTCAGTGGGCTCGGGTCTGTGGGAGGAATACTTGAATATAAGTGCCATTAAACAGAGGACTAATAAAGTTATTACTCACCACACACAGCTCTCGTTTCATCTGAACCATCACCACAATCATCAATGCCATTGCAAACCCAATGCTTCGATATGCAATGCTTATTCGCACAAGAAAATTCCTGAGGATTGCAACGTGTAGGAACACAATCTGGATATTCATCTGAGCCATCTTCACAATCAACGTCACCATCACAGAAGAATCCCTGGGAAAATGAAAGTATTTCATCAGCGATATCAAACGGTCTCTTTTATAATGATAAAATGTAGGGATGGATGGATACAGGATTTTTTTTGCATCCAGATGCGAATTTGATCTGATTTCAGGTGTCGGCTCTTCAGATATTTTTGTATCTGAATGATTTTTTAATAGCCTACCTTGTGGTAACTAGAGAGCTTTGAGTCAATCAAATAGAGCATAAGAAACCTAAATACTGCCAAATATGCACCTAGTTTGGTCTCATTTTTTTGTGAATCTCATGGATGTTGCCAAAGGCTATTGTTAGACACCTTTGGGTCCAATTGGTGACTCAGATACCATTTATCTCCAGAAACAGGGTGAATTTGAAGAAAGTAGACTGAAAAAGATCAGTCGTTGAGACGGGGAGGGACGAGTAACGTTTTGCTTGTTCTTATGTAATTTCATGACTCCTTCCAAGCTAATAATTTATGGTGTTCTCTCTCAAGGTAGAAAAAAAAACGTCAGAGGCATGGTCCAAGGGCTTATGTAGGGCTGAGGAAGGGGGTGGTTAGAGTATTTGTGAAATCTGCAACATAGTTACATGGTTGTTATCTTACAGTGCTGAGCCTCCCCATGTGATTGCTCAATGTCCTGCCTGTCGAATTTTGCCTTAAAATTTTCCACAGCTGAAATGCTATTTACATAGAGAGCTGCGAGAGCTTTTAAACAAAATGGTTCATGAGTAGGGCAAGCATGAAATTGCAAATGTTCAGCTGCTTTTGTGTCCAATTTTTTTTACAAAGATCGTGGAAAACATCGAAGGAGTTCATGCACGGATATTCCGCAACACGGATAAGCCACAACTGGATAATTAAGAGTCTGCTGTATTTGGATCGGATATATTGGATCCAACCATCCCTTATAAAATGTTGAGTTTTTGTCAATGATACCAAAATAGTACATATATCACAGTTTAATACAACTCAAAATACTCATTAATATTATAATATTAATGAGCTATTTTCATTTATTTTTTCACGGGGATCCTTGATTTAATGCTGCACTAAGTATAGAAAACAGCACAATACATTAAAATGCTGTCAGCAAGATTTTACATTTTCCCGGTGAACAGAATGTATAAACTTTTCACTGGATTCCATGCGCGTTAGATAAAATCCATTGATGTAGCCATGAGAATGGGTAGCGAGTCCATACCTGAAACATCGGCACTCTTACAAAATCCTACCCGTGAATGCCAAGAAAAGTTTATACATGCTGCCAGCAGTTCTCAAAAGTTTCTCTACAGCAAACATAAGAATTTAATCAAAGGGACATGTGAAGAAATTTCAACTTTTCATTGTTTCCACCTCCATCTTCTTTTGTCATAGATGACATGGTTTCATCACTATGTAACATTGTCAAGGATCAAAGAAACAAAAGAAACCACTACAAGTTTCAATGTCAGATATGATAAAATCACATGTGGAAGCAGCCAAGCTGAAATTTCTTCAAAAATTCCAATGGTGAAGGATTTCCATCTAACTATGCTCAAACACTCATTGCCCTCCCCATTTTGTCCTCTTGCCTGCCCAAAGTAGGGGAGGGAAAGAGAGAGGTAAGTTCAAGTGCAATGCTGACGTGTTTGCCCAGGGAGGAATTAAAGGTATATCCCATCCAAGATAGAACTCTCTCTTCATTTGACTCCCAAAAATCATAACAACTTCCAACTTATGGAAAGACAGAAAGGCAGGGAACAGGGTTCCCACCCACACTAAATTATAAAATTTACGGTCTAAATACGGTCGTCAAATTCACTATTTGTACATAAGCCATTTTGGGCAGAAATATTGATCACGGAACAATCATTGGCCGCACGTTAACTAAAAATTTAACAAAAGTGACAGATGCCGTGAATGCAAATGCAGCAATGAAAGTGTCTATCATGAAGTCACATGTCGTTAGCAAAATTCAGCTCTGGCTGAAGGTTACGAGTGGGAAAATGGAGGGAGTAAGATTGCAGGGAAGTGATGAAGTGTTTGATTTTTTGCCAGATTCAATGAACACTTTACTGGTTACCGGTCTTCCAATCACAGGTTTAAGGTCAATGCATCGTCATGGCACACAGACCAATAATTGCACTTCGAATATAAGTGTGTAGATAAATGCAAGGACAGTGTCTACGGGTGACTGGCCTTGAAACATGATCAACATATCAAGTTTTCTTTTGATCTGTCAATCGCAGTTCTACAATCAAGTATGAGAGATTTTTAAGGTTTTATGATGAAATTCATGGGTTTTTCCAGGCTTTTTCATGGTAGACAAAATTCATGCCTTATTCACGGTTTTAAGGTTATGATTGTTATGTGAGAGCCCTGGCGAAAAATAAGAGATGCAAATGCAAGGACCTTCTCTTCCCTTCTTTCACACAGAGCAAGTAAGATAGACAAGAACAACTGCCCCCAAAAATTGAAAAAGAAATAGAGGAGGACTCTTGTTTTGTGAATATGGACACCATCACTTGTTCCAAACTCTCTGCACCCCTCAAAAATATTAAATCCCTGATTGGATGACTTTCATGCTACTTAGGGAATCAAGTTGAATTATTCCTTAAGAAAGAATGACACTGATAACATACCCTAAGTATGCACTGATGGCTGAGACACTGAAAGTGATCATCATCGTCACAGGCATTAGCAGGGTTAACCGGGCATTCTCTTTCCGAGCTCTCATCTGACCCATCATTGCAATCCTTTTCTCCATCACACACCCAAAATTGAGGAATGCATCGACCAGTTCCATTACATCGGAAGTCATTTTTGCCACAAGTTCTAACCGCTAAAATAAAAAAAATAGAATAATAGAAAGACAAAGCAGCAAAAATATTGCACAACAATATTTTGCTTACATTTCCATAAATGTAATTGCAGTTCATGATGACATTATTGATTGAAATAAATACACCACATCCCTTACACATCACTATAATTTACAAAATAAAATTGGACACACAGTCAAATTGAGCACGCAGTGAAACTTATTCAATTAACAATAATAATTCACAAGAAATTAAAATATGAGAAATTCAAGCCGGAGTCTGTAAGTTAAGCTGCATATTCCTATTCACTCGAGAATTAAATAAATGTCAAATCTCAAACAATCGCTATTGACATATGATTTATATTTCTGTGGGACCGAGTAAAGAAACACATCAATTTTAAATCTTAGATAGTAACCAAATTCATACCTGACACTAATCTATTAAATTGCAAGAGGGCCTTAATTTTTTTGTTTAAGAGTTGAGAGAATAAGAGCCCATAAATGGTTAAAATCCTATTTAAAGAAGAGGAAGCAGATGGTGGCCATTGATAGACTTGGAGTTGACAATGTTTTGACTAGCTACTTATCTCCTGCTGACATTGTAAATGTCGGAGTGCCAAGAATTTGCCAAACAGCTCAGTAAACAAAAAATTATTAGTAAGCAGGTGATACAATAATAGCAACAGGAGTCAAGGATCCTCATAAGTTACAATCCAAGGTAAATACCTCTTTAAAAAGTCTTGCGGATTCTAATCTCTTTCCCCCATTTATATTTTTGTATTATTGAGTTGTGTTATACTTATGTTAAGCCATTTTTACTTCTATGTACAACTTGCCCCACATTTTTCTCTAGTAAAGTATCAGGACTGATAAGGAATTTTGCTGGATTCACTGAAACTTGTATTCACTGAAGCTTCAACATTATTGAAAATTCGGCAAAAATAACAGCCTACATTAAAACGAAATTGCTAGTGAACAGGTCCCTTGCTTCTCCACCAAATCAAACTGAATTATGTACGATTAAAATTTACTTGTTTGAATTTGAAAAATTCATGCATCTTTACGCTCATCTCCAATACCTAAGAAAATCAGAAACCTATAGCATATATAGGAGTGATTATTCATCCCGATCATGCAATTTATACACATATCTCTTTAGCAAATACTTACTACAGTGATCAGTTTCATCAGAACCATCATTGCAATCAGGTGTTCCATCACATTGCCATGTCATTGGAATACATTCTGAATTTTGACAAGTAAACTGATCAGGTGAGCATGTATATTCTGAAAAATAAAAAAATCTCAAGTAAATTAAATAGAAACCAAATACAGTTGAACCCTGATCTATCGTTCCTGCATTGATTGTATTCCCGCATTCATCGTTTTGCCGTTCCAGGTCCCAAATAAAGTTCCATACAGACAATGTAATTTTTTCCCACATCTATCGTTCCCAGAAATATTGCTTTCCAGCATTAATCGTTTGAAGATCGCGATCCCGACGTATAATTTTCCTGCATCCATCATTTGACGAAAATGAGATGAAATATATATACAATGTGTCCTTTATGGCTAATAATGATAGGCACATAGTTTGAATCTTCCCATGAGTTAGAACTACCATTGGGAGAAGCTCAGTGCCATGTGGGATAATGACATTAGCGCATTTCCCAAGATTTTTATTCCCTTTCATTCAGCACTCGCCTCCTCCCCTCTGGTGCTTTCCTCTTCTCTGAAATTAAACAAAAGGTCCCAGCTCGCACATGGATCATATTACAAAGACCTTAGCATCGAAAGAAAATATTAAGTTACACAAGAACAATAGAAATGTGTTTCATGCCTCTCCAATTCTCGCCCACTAAACTTATTCAGCCTATCTGCTTCAAAGTTCCCTGTTTATGGAGGTCAACTGCTGCATGAATACCTATTAGTCCAAAAGGTGTCTAACAATGAATTTCAGCAACTGCTATTATACTTTTATTAGATTAAAATTTTAGTAATTTGCACATAATTAAAAAAAGAATGAGACCAAACATGACGTATTTCTAACGTTATTTACACATTTCAGCAAGGAAATAGTTGGAAAAATACGATGGTGATTTCTGGTGAAACTCGATATCCTCCCAGCAGAGCTTCTCAGCAGTTGATGCGGCATTTTTTTCCAAAAACAGGACATCAGGTTATAATTTACGAGTTATGCTACAAGTCTCGCTTGTCAGAGTTACTCACTAAGGGATATCTTATCAGGATATTTTGTTTCTCCCTACTAGCAATCCGAATTCATCTGTGTCATTCATGTCGCAGTCATGAGGTTATGTTCACTCTCTGCAGTATGCTCTGCATACGCCGTACACGATAACATCAGTTCCGAACTTCACCTTGGACATCTGATCCAGTACTTCTCAGGGTGAGTTAACTTCAAACCAGTGAGTATTTTCCGTATGGGTTTAATAAAGTCAGGTTTCATTTTTATTAGTTTTATTAGTGGCCCTTCCTAAGAAACCAGTAAGAACTTTAAAAGATGGACTGAACATAATTGAAGATTAAGAAAAGAATCCGGGCTAGAAGCCAAACATTTCCGCTTTCATAATTTTTTTGTCTATTCCCCTGAAAAACGATAGATCGAGGTTCCACTGTGCATAACTGAGATCAATCTAACAAATTGCAAGCGGGCCTTAATTTTTTTGTTTAGGAATTGAGAGACAAAGAGATATCACAATAAATGAAATATTTTTTTAAGAGTCCAGGTCTTGAACACTTTTCCGGTAGCAATTACTCATTTGGAGACAAGAAAACTAAGCTTAACAACCTTATAATATCACAGGCAACATCACAGATTTTAATGAAAAATACCTTTTGTAACTGAGGTTGTCATATAAGTAAAAAGTTTCTTAATCGAGGTTGGATATTCATTGGTTAACGGTTATTTACAGGACCAAAAGAAATCTGTGTATAAGTGACGTCAATGTATAACTGGGGTTCAACTTTATACTGGTCCATACCAACAGAAAAATAATGTTCTTGATGCAGCAAAGTAATCAATTAATGCTTAAGCAACAATTGGATTGTTCACCTAGTAGTAACAGCCACAGTTAATAGACCAAAAAATACAAACCACAGTCCATCTCATCTGAGCTTCTCAGCCCATCCTCTTCATCCTCACAATCATTGTCTCGATCGCACCTCCAACCCATTGAAATACACTGTCCTGTTCTACACTGAAATTTCGATGAAGGACACTCGGTTGATTCAGTACCTGGATTTCAAAAGTCAATTAAAATTAATAGAGGACTGGAGAAGAGGCTTTCATTTATCTTATTTACCCTAAGCAACCAAAACATACTTGATGGCAAAGCACATACAAATAGTGTTCCTACATCAATCAAAGATATCAATTTGGACCTTCATTGATAATAAAATTTCTTCAATGTGAATGTTATTAATTTTGAGATTGAGTAGAATGAATCACTCATTTAGGATAAAATATAAATTTATCCTAAAAACAACCATGAAGTGTAGCATTCACAGCAATGCATTAGTAAATTCATATCAGCTACCTCAATGACTCATTCAAATGAAGATGGCAATAATAATAATACTTATTGACCATTCATCCAACATTAAAGTGGAACAGATCTTGTCAATTGGAAAACATAACACCACTCAAAAGTCAAAATAATCAAGGCAATAGGTAGATCTATAAAAATGCATAAATCATATGAAACACATATTTAGCGTGTGAATTTAAATAAAATACGAATTTGAATAAAAAAGCACTTACTGTGATGACTAGGGCAATTTTTTTCGTCAGAATTATCCCAACAGTCATTTTCTCCATCACAAATCCAAGTAGGATGGATGCAATTACTAGTGAACTCACATTTAAGCAAAGGTTCAGAGAGAGTATGATGAACAAGATGCTCAGTGCAATTTTTTACAGCTGAAAAAAATTAAATTTTCCATAAGCAAATAGATTTATTCCCAAGAGATTAAATTTTAAAAAAACAAGGAATACAACTTGGTTATAAAAAATAATAAACTTAAACCATATTGCCAAGAAGCATCCTTATCAAGAACATCAACCACCAATACATTATTTTATATTTCAATGACATAGTGGCAATATATGATATAGTGACATCACCTGGATTATATTAGTTGATTTTTAAATTGAGTAGTTATGTTCTGATAAGTGATTGCCCGTCATTTTTTTACTGAGATTTATGTTTAAATCAAAACCTGAAGCACGTACGTGGTGGAAGGGCTCCATATTAATAATGAAAGACACTTTCTTTCTTCCACAAGTTTATAAAATATTTACTATTTTATTACTGGTTTCAGCTATTACAGTACTGTATTTGACAATGGTGTAATAGCCAAAACCGGTATTAAAATAGAAAAATTTTATGAACTTGTGGAAGAAACAAAATAAATTAATAGAGATTTATGGTATTAAGGCAGTTGAATGAGTAGAAACTCATACAAAGCTTTATCACACTATCTGTGACTCGGGGATCATGAAAGTAACAATATGAAATACAGCAAATTGCGCACTCTAGGATCATCCTAATAAAAGTCTACTACATTCACTAAAATTATGAAAAATTAGCCAAAATAAAGGCAACGCAGCTCTCCTGGTTAATCACTTCCACATCAACAGGTGTTTTGAAACTTTTTAAATAAATTCATTATTATTTTATCACACACTTACTTCTCCACTTTTTTAAAATGTCATTGTACTCAGCCCGACTGATGCTCGAATAAAAGAGCATAAAATTGGTGAAAAGCTGATGAATAATTCAAATGGCCAAGCCTCAATGAACTATTCTCATTATTTACACAAAAAATCATCAACAATAACTAAATAGTAATGATTAAAGATAATAAATAATTTAAAAAAAACTTACGACATCCTATTTCATCACTTGCATCTGGGCAATCGGGATCATAATCGCATTTGAAATGAAGAGGAATGCAATGCGCTACATGAGTATGGCCATGTGCATCGGCCACTCCTTCCCCACACCTGAAGTGCTCAGGACGACAAGTGCAGTTGACTTCATCACTCCCATCACCACAATCATTCACCTGATTACATGTTTGATTCTTCGGGATACAACGATTATTTTTACAAAGGAAATAGCCAGCCTTACAGGTTCGGTTTTCTGAAAAAGAGAACACCGCACATTAATTTATTTATAACAACAGAGAAATAAAACACTTAAAGAAATACCAGCATGAATCCAATAATGAAGAAATAATTACTGCAAAAAAGATTACAGACAAAGATGAGTAAGAATCATGGAAAAAAAATCAGTCTGAAGCATTAAAATCACACATATAATCAGGAAAACTTCACTAACTGAATACAAAATTTTACAACCTTTCCCTCATGCCATTATTTTTTTATTGAGGGTATTCAATTAGCTAAGGCAGTTTTACATGGAGCATTTTAAGAATTACCCTACTTGCTACCCTAATCATTCCCAATTTGAACTTCCCTCTTCGCTTCACAAGCCACTCCGTTTTCATTCTACCTTCTTCTCCCTTATTCTATTATATATAGCTATAGCGAATAGCTATTATATATATAGCTATTCGCTAGGACACACATTACTTCACTTTTACCACATCAGTTTATTTGTGAATCCACAAAAAGCATGCAACAAGGACAGAATTAAATGGGAGAATAGTGGGATATGACATAACCGGAAGAAGCAGAGGCATTGTCACCTCCAGTCTTTTTTGTCCTCCTTCATGAGGTGGTGCAGCAACAAGACTTAGTTCAGCACTTTACAGCACCACCTCACCTTTCTGACAAGGAATCAGACCAGAGGGCTCTGTTTTACAGCAGGGTATTAAACCCACTGCCACACCATTTAACAAAAGGGCCCTTGTTATCATCCTCTCTCTTTCTCCACTTTCTTTGCTCTGCCCAGTCAGCATCCCTTGATTGGCAAGACCGTAAATGCTACACCCAGACCCACGCCTTATCTCCTCAAGCAGTTTCCTCACCTCATCCACCTCAAGATCTTTCTCATTCCTTCTCCTCTCCATCCATTTCTCTTTCTTCACTCTCCTCAACACAAACATCTCGATCACCTCCAGTCTTTTTTGACCTCTTTCATCAGCGTCCTTACCTCAGCGATGTAAAGGGTGATTCCCCATATAGGACTGTTCTATTGCCTGTTCTTACGATTTCACGTTTTTACACAGCAATCCCCTCAAAAGCTTTTCCCCATTCATAAACACTATATTTGCTAATGCAATTCCCTTCCTTTTATCCCAATAGAGAACTCATCCCAAAGGGTTCAAATTTTCAATTTTCTTTATTTTGGTCACTTTTATAATAAGCCTCACATTTCTTTCTAGCAATGATTTACAAGACCACATAACTTTAGACTTCTTATGACTGATTTTCATGCTATATATCACACACTGTTAACTTAGACATCAACCAGAGCCTGCCACCCCTCATGGAATGGCTAATCAATCACCCACAAACCTAGCTGATTTAAACATCAATTGCCCCACTCAAACTCTCACTTGCTCATCTAACATCTACTTAATTATCTCTTCCTCATACACAGAAAACTCCTGATTACTTGGGCTAATGATGGGGAGAGGCGGCACGAATAATTGGAAAACACACAAGCTTTCATTTTTATTTCTAATAATTTACGTAAATCAAACAATATTCAGTAGAAGCCCAGTTTTAAGACTGCTCGTAATCCCTCGGAAATCACTCGTAAAAACAACCACTCATTGCATCCGAAGATGTTGAATTAACCAACCAAAGTCCTATAATCATTCGAATTAACAGTTTTTCATTTGTTTCTGTGGTATTTAACGAAGTTAAACAGGTAAAGAGTCATTATTAGGCACATTCTTGTTGTGTATCAACATATACTAAGGAAGAAATGGGGGATTTTCAACCATATAAAATATTAATTCTTCCAGTTTCAGAGATTTTATTCCTGTTCTTATATTTTTTGATCGCCGAATAAATCTGTTAAAACAGCGCAACTAGTCGGAATCAATATATTTGGTTTTCTGTGGAAGTGTTTGGATAATTTTGGGAATATGTTAAGACGATAATATCAGTTTTGTCCAGTTTTCGAATGTTAACCTAGAAATCCGTCAGTTCGGAAAATTGACCAAAAAGTTCACTGAATAACGGCATGATGCAGTGGTCGAAGATATTTCCCACAAAGGCACCTATTCCTAGTAGTTTTTATTACTCAAATTCAATAACCTCCCACAAAGTAGTGCCGTTCAGTATTTATTTACACTAGTAAATACCCCAGCTGATTGGGGGTGCCTTCAAAGCTCTGCGTAGCGTTGATGCCACGAGAGCTTCCACCTCGCCAACAAACTTGCCCCTTCACAGCTCTGCATTGCGAGAACAAATGAAAGGCGAAAAGCATCAGCTCCTAAAAATCAGCCCGGGAGCGTATCATCTTATGATGTCAAGCCAAACGCAAAATACATATGTTTTTTGGTGCATTTTCATGCATATTCATTTCTTTAAATACTCTTCTTAACTATTATTAGCTTTGGGAGTTAACATGGCAACAATAAAGTCACTAATACCTGTCGTAAAACTGAGCGTACCCAGGGGAAGGAACTTTTTGACCTCGCAAAATCCGATTTTTTTTAACATGTAAAACATAGGCCATTTGGCGGTACAAAGACAACCACTCACAAAAACGGGATTCTTGTAAAAAGCCGTACTCACAAAACCGGGCTTCTACTGCATTATTATTATTTATGCACATAGACTGTTATTTTATATTCCTTCAAGGATTCACAGAGAGCTTTTTTTACCCGATCGGGGATATTATTACTGGCAATGTCAATATACTTTTATTCCCAGTGCTTCAGACACTCCAACAAAGCACCTATGCAGGTGCCTGTCTGTGACTCATGCGATCTCTACTTCCTTTGTCAATGTTTCCACTTCCCCCACTGCCTCAACTTCCACTTTTTCCTTCCTCTCCCATTTGACCTTGACTGGTTACTGTGTAAACATGCCCAAGCGTAACAAAATCTCAGTTTCCCTTGGTCTGTTATTCAGCCACGTAGAGGCCATGGCAATAATTGTAGATTTGCAGAATGAAAAATACATTTATAGATCGAAGATGACATTTTCTTAATTTACAATTTCTTATCCAATGAAAAAATCTTCTAATATTAATCAAGAGTTATTTTCTGCCAATAATCATCTTCCGCAATACTAGACCAGACATCTAAGTTAACTTGAAACATTCCTAGTCAGCAAGTAATTCAGTCCAAGTCATAAAATAATTATGTTTTACAAAAGGCAATCTAATGGAAATAATAAGACTTGTGTACCCTTGCATTAAAATATGATAATCCTGGTATTTATGAGCAGATTTTATTTCCAACAAAATCACAAAAAACATTGAGGGAGGATGAAACGGGTGGAATGAGGACAGCCTTGTCTCATTCCTAAGAAAATTCTTGTCCACACTGATTCCCCATTCCCACCTCACACATGCAGTATGAGCCAGGCACCAATTACAAAGGAGTCACTCATCGCTCTAGTTTACATCTTTTTACAGCATTAGCATCCTTTCCTGAATCCAATTTGATCTTAACCCAAACAATTATGAAATATAAATTGATAGATCGTAGACAAAATTTCCCTTAATTTGCAATTGGTTAACCATTGAAGAATCTTCTAAAATTAATGAAGAGTTTTTTCTCACCACTGATCGTCGCCTGCATGATAGAGCAGATGTTCAAGTAAACCTCCTAGCCAAAAAGTAAACAAAATAATTCCCTTTTACGAAGAGGATTCTAATTTAAATAATAAGCCCGGTGTAGCCCTGCATTAAAACGCAAATATCCTGGTGCTTTTGCGTCCGATTAATTTTTTTTTTTAGAAAGATCGCGGAAAACATCGAAGAAGTGTAGAACTAATGCATGGCAAAGTCGCAACACAGAAAAGCCACAGCTGGATAATTGGGAGTCTGCTGTACTAGATACGTGGGCCAATGGAAACCATTTAATTATAAACGCTGAAAAAAGCAAATTTTTAATTTCTCCACCACTAAAAATCTCTCACCAAGTTTACTTATTAAGACAAATCATGAATCAATGGAGCAAGTGTCTTATCTTCAGTTTCTGGCCATATGTTTGCGTTCAAATTTTTCTTTGCCCCAACACAATGATCTTTTGAGTCATACACCAAGTTCCACATGTTACTAACTCAGACAACTTAGTAGTACGGTGAGAAGGGATACACTCCTAAGTCTTTACTACAGGGAATTTTAGTCCCATATCCCAAACAGCATACATAATTTCGCATAATTTCAAATGCTCCTTTAAAAGTGTTTTGAGTTTTCGACTACAATAAAATCCTACTTTTGACCTATTTGCATTTTCCGAAAGTTTTAGTACTTCCTGCGATACCACTAAATCCATTTAGTCATACACATAATGGAAGAGAAGCACATCACCATAGTTTGCGCACCTTTATAGACACTCGAGAGGACTCTTCATAGACCGTAGGCTCCTTACCTACGTTCTCGGATCTAAAAATATTTCTTCGCTTCTCTAAAAGTTGGTAACATCGATTTGTTTAATGCCAACGAGGTGCCAAATAAGGGACAAGTTGTCTCACTAGGCATCCTTTATTACCTTCTTCCATCTTCCGATTCATATTATCAAAGATGAACACAGCAGCACACGCAGGATAAATTTTGCTGTATTCGAGGCATGGGAGCGAGCGGGGAGGGGAAGGGATCGGCCTGCTGCTCTTATATCTGTGACGCCACGTGGGCGTTGGAATATATTCTTCGTTTACTCAAATTATGCTTTTTTTGGCTAAACGAAAGCAGATTCGTCAAAATGTGCAAAATTTTTACCTTAATGGGCCAGTAACTCAGCAAAATCTATAGGGAATGACCATAAAATATTATATTTTTTTAACTTTGACCCTCCCCCCTAAATTGCATTTGAACGAGGGACAGGGGTTCACCTAGTGTCAAATTTTTCAGGTTAATTGATTGGTCCCACAACTTTTTTTCATTGGGCCAGATAGCTTTGAAAAAAATCGATTTTTCCGATCCGCCCTAGTGGACAACCTTTCATTTGGCTCCAACCCTTTGATTTATCCTCAGTGGGTCACCTGGATATAATTGCAAATACCCCCGCCAGAACAGCTCTTCGAGTCAATGAAATTCAATAGCCTTGCCAATGTGATAAAATGGTAGCATAAGGGAAAGAACTCCTGCCACTATGTCAACATAAAACAAAAATTAATCTTCGGCTCATAAAGGTATTACCATCAATTTTCTTACCACAAAAAGCAGAATCTTCATCAGATAAATCAGGACAATGGGGAATACCATCGCATGAAAACCAGTAGGGAATACAGCCTCCACCAGTGCAATGAAATGCTTCATCTGAACAATTAGCAGGTTTTCCAACACATTTGGTGCCTGATGGTCCTCCAAAAACCACCAATTGACGACCAGAGAAGCAAGAGCAAACAACAGATCCCATAGCATCTAATCCACATTTATCTTCACACCCTCCATTGTTAATGAGACATGGATTTCCAGAACCTAGTTAATGAAAAATACATTTGAGATAAGTAAATTTAAATTACCAGAATACATAACAGGGTATTAAAAACAACCTAATTTAGATTTAAATCATGTTCACTATGAGTATATTAACTTGCAATCAAGCTACAAACAACCTGAAAACATGAAAAATATTCAAATTTAATCTGTACACAAATTCAATACCTTAATTTTAAAAGACTGCTTTTATTATGTCAATGAAAATTTAACTCCATCCTTATGATTGTGATTGAAAAAAGTATTTATTTGTATCTGTACAATTGTTTTTTTTTTGGTATTTATGCACATTTT
This sequence comes from Ischnura elegans, assembly GCF_921293095.1. Taxonomy (NCBI): domain Eukaryota; kingdom Metazoa; phylum Arthropoda; class Insecta; order Odonata; family Coenagrionidae; genus Ischnura; species Ischnura elegans. The sequence continues at coordinate 102,735,146 of NC_060248.1, read as the reverse complement.
TTACTTTCCCAATACCTATTTTCTTAGATCAATGGAGCCCATAAATTTTATTATTCATAATTAGAATAATATTCAACATTTCCTCTCCCTCCAATACTGTCATCCTTAATACGGAAAGAATTAGAACTGAAAATATAATCGTGCTTAACTCAATTACAAGCTTCTGATGCTCAATAGATAGCAATTGCTACAATCAATTTTTACAAAGCTAGTGCCATGATCTTAGATTGAATTGTATTAATTTCACAGATGCAATCAGAACACTAGCCTAGCAAGTTTTGCAAATCCTCATATGTAATACAGTAGATTCCGGTTAATTGGGACATATCGGGATTTGTGTACTTTGCCCCAATTGAGCGGCTGCCCCAATTAGGCGAACTCACTTGTATATGGGCATAAAAAAACTTTGAAATAATAATAATAATAATAATAATAATAGTTTTATTTGCCAAAATAACCAATACAAGTAAGTAAATGGTATAGGCTTTGTCAAGTATAATACATAATTGGTATTTTAGATAATGTTCACTCAAAAAAACAAAGACAGAAGAAATGGTAGAAGGAGGACTAAAGAATGTTTATAATGCAACATAAGTTTATTAAACTATTAATTTGATTAATAAATCAGCGAGTTTAATTAATTTATTATCATTTTAAAGAATTATAACAATTTAGCTAAAAATATTTTTCACAGCCTCGGGCGACGCTGAATGAATGTCTTCCACTGAGTCCTATTAAAGAAAAGTCCTATCCTCTTGCGGATAGTATAACAACAAGAGCTTTCAAAATAGGGCAAGAAATGGAAAATTTGTGAAAAATAAGAGTAAATCAAAGGAGGAAAATTAAAAAAAAAATATTCTGAAAACAAAAAATTATTATTTCGTCGCGAGTATAGAATCTATATCACCGACTCATGGCCCAATAAAGCGGCATGCTGTCCCAATTAAGCGGAGAATACTCTGGGATATTTCTCTATTGGGTTCTGTTCTTCAAGATCTGTCCCAATTAAGCGGCTGCCCCAAGTAACTGGTAGACCCATTAAACGGAATCTACTGTATATATATACTTTCCATATCGATAAAACAGTTGTATAATGAAACTTGTATTTTACCAACAGTTACTCACATTAGCACTGATTCCTTCAGATTCGTGCTATGATAATCACATTTTTAGATACAGTAGATCAGCACTTTCAAAAACACAAATGAAATTAAAGTTTAAAATTACAATTTTTTTCAGTCCCAAAGAAATTTACACACAAAAGAATAGAACTCCAGGAGATGCTTAGCAGCCCAGCATACATGTACCTGGAAACTACTCTCCACAATAGGCTAAGCTGGCTTAAATGTCACAGATTCCACACGTAGAGCTCTGTAACTGCTGGCCAAGTAGGCATTCAGTTGAGTTGTGCCTAGTGACTTACACAGTAACAGTGTGGTTACTGGACATGCTCATACCCACACTGAATGGATGCATAGTAGACCTGTACTCAGGAGTTATTCTTTCCATCATAAGTAAACAAAGGTAGCCATGATCACTTGAAAGTAAATTTATGGTGCATAGCTATGGAGAGATACGGCTAGAAAAATTAAATAAATATTGTGGCAGACTTCTTGGCCTTGCTACATCCAAATCTGTTTCCATGTAAATCACATGTCTTTGAACAAAATATTGCCAACCACTCAAAAACCAAAATTGATTCAATATAGTTGTGGGATAGTGTGAATAATAATATATTCTGAACTCTGTATGTTTTATGAAGCTATTTCATTAAAGAATCACTTGCAATAAGTCATTTTCATTATACCTCTACTAGTTACAAAACTAAGGCCCGTATCATAAAAGTCCCCTCGAAGCCGGCCTCCACCTCATTGTCGTCAGGAGGAGGAGATACGATATCATAAAACCGACCTCAACCTCAAAAACGTCGAATTTTGAGGCCAGCCTCAGCTCAAACTTTGAGGTTAGATTATTGTAGGCTCAAAGCGTTTGAGGTGACTTCCGCCATTGCGAGAAGATAATGATTATTCATCCACGATTATTAAACTCTTCCGTTATTTTGTGCCAGCATCTTGCCTTGCTTAAAACGGACTCCGCATCCGAGCGCTTACACTCAATTACGTCCTTGTACTTGACCACCAAATTGCACAAAATTTCCTGCTCCTGCCTGGCCATGCGCTCCGACTTAGGGTGGCCGATTGAGCTCAAATTTTCTGATTCGGCAAATCACGGCTATCAATTAAATATGCCGAAGCAAGACGACGCACTTCTCAAAACTTTTCGAGAAAAAAGCAATTGAAATCTTAAAAAACAAGTCTACGGTATATATCCGGTATTTCCTTACATTTACTTCAAGACAGCGGTGGCCCAGTGGTAACGGTGGTTGACTGTGGATGTAAGGACCGGGAGTTCGATCCTCACTCACGGTACTTCTTTTATTTTACTAAATTCTTCGTTTGCAAGTTTCGGGATACTACTCGAACAAACGGAGAACGTGTTCTTTCCTCCGCCGCATCGACTGCCCTGTATTTTTGACGGCATACACGTGTCATTCATGCTTACGAATAATTTTCTCAATTAAAATCCCAATGAAAGCATAATCCGTCGATAGGGTGGATTTCCCTCCCAATTAATAATTTAAATGTCATTATTCTGACCCCACCCCTACAGAAGACAATTTACACTCGCAATACCCTAATATACCTAGAGAGAACAAATAAAGACAAAATCGCCCTTGGAAAGACTATTATATAGCCCTTGCTTCATTTTCTACGCCTTTCAGCACTTATTATTGTTTAAAAAAATGAATTAAAAATATTTTCATTGAGCTAACGAAGATAAGAAAACAATCTTTAAAAATGCAAACAATAAAATCCTTGAATAATAAAATAAAAAAAGGACCGTGAGTGAGGATCGAATTCGCCATCCTATTACATCCACAGACAACCACCGTTACCACTGGGCCACCGCTGTCTTTAAGTAAATGTAAGGAAATACCGGATATATACCGTAGACCCGTTTTTTTACGATTTTTAATTGCTTTTTTCTCGAAAAGTTTTGAGAAGTGCGTCGCCTTGCTTCGGCATATTTAGTTGATAGCCGTGATCTACCGAATCAGAAAATTTGAGCTCAATCGGCCACCCCAGTCGTCAGGTCGTGTATTCCCCTTGTTAGCCATTTCTGTTTCTATTGTTGATATTGGCGGGTATATCCCCCGCCGCATTCGGTATATCGCTACTGCGCATGTCTGCGCAAATACGATTCGAAAAAATGAACATGGAACAATGCTGGAAGACTGTCAACTCTGAAACCAGAAACACCGTCCTCAACAATGCGTCATTTCCGCTGGCTCAAACCCCTCCTCCTATGAGCCGAGCTGGAGGAGACTTTTATGATATGATGCGATCGAGGGATCTCCTCGTCGAGCTAGGCCGGCTTCAAACGAGGCCATCCTCGACTCAAACTTCGAGGGGACTTTTATGATACGGGCCTAAGTAACTACCCCCATCATTGAAAATAATATATAAAGATAACTCACAGTGATCAGTATCATTTGCAACAGCAATTATTCCCATTGGACGTGCAATTTCTCTTCTTAGCCAAACAACATCTTCGCCAGTGTGTTTGTTAGCTCTGATTACAGCATGTAACACCCAGTCAGTCCAAAATATGAAATCTCCATACACAGCTATGTCAAAAGGATGTTGGGGAGATACTTTGGCAAGAACCTGAAAAATACAAAAAATTGCATCAGATACCTTCCAGCATCATTAGCATTTATTAGAACTACCCTTTTAGTTCAAGCTTCAGATGTGACTGAAACTGCTTAAAGAGCAGGTTACACTGGGTCATTTCATTAGAGCATGGAAACTTTGTGGATGAAGGCAATACAGTGGAACCCCGATATATCAATCCCGCATTGATCGTTTTCCCGCATTCATCGTTCACCGTTCCTGATCCCAAATAAAGTTCCATAAAGGCAATGTATTTTTTTCCCGCATCCATCGTTCCCCGAAGTATCATTTTCCTGCATTGATTGTTTGAAGATCGCAGTTCCGTCATATAATTTTCCCGCATCCATCATTTGACAAAAATGAGACAAAGTGTTTACCATGAGTAATTTATGACTAATAAGGATAGGCACTTAGTTTGAATCCTCCCCAGGAGATGCAAATTACCATAGGGAGAAACTCAGAGCCGTGGGATAGTAACATTAGCACATTTCCCACAATCCGCTATCCCTCTCCATTCAGCACTCGCCTCTCCTACTCTGATGCTTTCCTCTTCTCCAAAATCAAACAAAAGCTCCCAGCTCGCCCAGGGATCGTATTATCAAGACTTTATTACTTAGACTTTATTATTTATACTTATCAAGACAAGATTACCTTAGCTTCCAAAAAAAATATCTAGTTACACGAGAACAATAGAAACATGTTTCACGACCCCCCCTTTTCTCACCCTCAGACTTTATTCAGCCTATCTGCTTCAAAGTTCCCAGTTTCTGGAGGTCAACTGCTGCATGAATCACCTATTAGCCCAAAAGGTGTCTAACAATGAATTTCGGCAATTGGTATTATACTTTTATTAAATTGAAATATTTTTAATGTTCACGTAATTCAAAAAAGAATGAGACCAAACACTACGTATTTCTAACCTTATTTAAGCATTTGAAACAGGGAAATAGTTGGAAAAATACAATGGTGATTTCTGGCGAAACTCAATATCCTTGTAGCTGAGCTTCTCGGCAGTTAATGTGACATTTTTCAGAAAACAGGCTATCAGGTTATTATCAGCTATCAATTTACGAGTTATACTATAAGCACTTAAGTCTCACTTGTCAGAGTTACTGAGGAAGGGAAATCTTCTCAGGATATGTTGTTTCTCCCTACTAACAATCCGAATTCATCTACTCATCTGGTGCTACGCTAATTAGAAAAGAATGTGTAAGGTGCCTTCCCTATAGGACAAAAAATTTCATGGTGCATTCATATGCTTATGCTTCACTCTCTGCAGTATGTTCCGCATAAGATGTACGTGATAGCATCAGTTCCGAACTTTACCACGCATAAGTGGTTCCATACTTTCCAGGGTGGGTTGACTTCAAACTAGCGAGTGTTTTCTGTGTGGGTTTAATAAAGTGAGGTTTCATTTTTATAAGTTTTATTTCCATTCCTCTTCGGACCATGGCCCTTCCAAAGAAACAAGTAAGAACTTTAAAAGATGGACCGAATATAATTGAAGATGAAGAAAAGAATCCGGGATAGAAACGCATGAGTATTGGAGAATGCCTCGGGCTGTCAACTAGCACATGACGGTAGGGGTGGGGGTAGAGCGAGCTTCCTGGTGAAAACAATAAGTGGGATGAAGCCGAGGCTCAGGTGGGCATGCTGCTGACAATAATCACAACATTGTTCACGCTTTACACATAGCCTAAATTACATGAAAAATATATTTATTAGACAGGAACATTACAAATACGTAATTGACTATTTTTGGCCTATGTGATCCCTCTCACAACCAATCACTCCGCCGGCGAAAGTGGTCGTTTTAGGCATAACATGAACATTGCTCTCATGAATATATGTGGCGGATTGCGTTTCATGGATAAGAATTTTTACATTAGAGAGAAATCCATAATAGCACGGTAAATGTCAAGTGGAGAGCAAACATTTTTTAGCGAGGTGGTGTGCTCCTTTAGGATATTTGAAAGAGATATTATTCGAATCAACAATATGACCTAAGTGTCTTGATGAAGTACTAGTATTCCTGTAATTGGCTAAAATCTTGTTTGAATCCTTTCACGAATATCATAAATACGTGCCAAAATCCAGAATTTCCTGGGACATAGGCAACCTAGCGAAACATTGCCGCATCAATCGTTTTCCCCCATTCATAGTTTTTTTTGTCCATCCCCCTGAAAAACGATAGATCGAGCTTCCACTGTAATTTGGGGAATTTTTTATGTAAAACATTTGCACAACAACAATGTAACTTAATTTAAACACAGTTTTTTTACTACCCCAATCTATTACAACAATGTTTCATTTATAAGGGAGGAAGCAACATAGGGCAGGAATGTTGCCGTTAATAATTGGGTTTCAAGTATGATACATGGTAGCTTGGTAGATACAGCATTCCAGATCAAAACTTTTTGATTTGGTAAGAGTCCAATTTTTTACTACAAAATTCAATTGAAAATCTATTGACAAAATTAAGTGATGTGTCGATGAGCTTATATTAATCATTCAAAATAACCGTTTGAATAAAAATATTTCCAAAAAATTTAAAAGAGATCAAATTTTAAGAGAGAAACTGTGGCATTTGTTACTACATATCATGAAATTTAAAAAAATATGAAGTTAGATCAAAAGAAGATTTCTCTCACCACTCGATGTGTGCCATCATATTCACATCGCTCTATCTTATCTAATCTTGCATCGCCCCAGTAAATTTTTTGTGCTTTGTGATCCAAATCTAATGCATTTGGCATTCTTATTTCTGTTGTTATAATTGATTCCATATTGCTTCCATCCCAGTGTGCTCGCTGAATAGAGGGATGATGGGAATTCCAGTTAGTCCAATATATCTTCCTGAAAAAAAATTAGCAAACACAAATTATATTAATACAATACAGTTAAATTGTGATTGTAGATGAAGAAAACAAAAACTGTAAAAATGAAAAATAAAATACTTGACAATAGTACAAAGCCATCGAAGGTAGGCTCATGTTACATTTATGTGATTTTGTACCACTCATTTACTTTTCTTCTTAATCAAATGGAATTACATAAGGCTTCATTTGGCCATGTATAGTGTTCTATCATCAGATTACAATCAGCAAATACACACATCAAGAATATCACCATAAAAACCGACAGTTAAAGCCATATTAAAAGCTATCCTTGTCATCTATTTCAAACTTTCTTAGATATGGACAGTATTCTAACTAGTATTGCACATGAATTACAAAACTGAATACTCACGATTGGCATCCATCAACAGCAATACCACGTGGTTTATCATTTGTACCTAATTTGATAATGGTTCTCACATTTTCTTTTGTACTATTATCAATAGGAATACAATTTATAGTTGCATCATTGTTGCAAGTCCAATATAGAATCCTATTTACTGATTCAAATGCTAGACCTTCAATAGATCCCCGCTCTGAAAATATACAGATGAAAACAAAATTAAAATACCTATGGAAATACATAGAGAATCTGCTAACCACCCTTGATATTGAGAAAATGAAAATATTGAGAGATGATCCCTCTCAATTATATTTACATAATAAACTCCAAATCTTTATTCCTTGCAAAAAGCATCTATCACCTTCCTACATCAATACCACTATTTTTCATCAGACATGACACTCTACATGATATCCAACAAACAAATTTTACCAAATTACATGACATGAAGACAGGCCAACAAGAATTATCAACCAATGACAACCAATGTTAAATACTAGCATCCATTTCATATTTTGATTCCAAACATTGATTGAATTTACCACTAAAATGCAAAGATGATAAGTCATTGGGTAAATCCCCACTTTTTAGAAATTCATGTCTGAAGTTATAACAATGCCAGTAAATTTTATACCATGTAAATAATTGATATATTTCAAAATTTGCACAAAATCTACTAAGAATAAATTCACCTTTGGAGGCTAAAATAAATTTGAATTTGCTTGATTTTTTTTAAATTTTGAATTTCTTAGACCCACTTAAAAACAGAAGAGCATTCCATTGTTTTTGTACTCCCCCTCTTCAAGCTCCCACACACTGAGAGTGCTAACAAGGAGAGGAATTCAAGTACCCTAAACTTGGCACTTAACATTTTCAATTATATGATTAAAATACTTCCTTGTACGCATTATGAATCAGATCTCTCAAAAGAGGAAATATACTTTGAAACATTGATGTCCCTTAGTTTAAAACAATTTTTGCAAGGAAATTGGTATGAGGATAAATCACAAGAAGACCAAAGTTATGTGGTTAAGTAAAGCATTCCAAGCTAAGAATTTGAGGCTCAAGATAAAAGTTGGAGGGCATCAAAAAAGGGCAGGAGGAAAAGTTCAACTATTTGGGCCGCACTTAAAAGAGGAAAACGGATAGGGTAATAAGGACATCAGGATGAGAACTGCACTGACTAAGGACATATTGCTTTGTAAGAATACAAGAAAAAGGCTAGAGAAGAATCTGAGCATAGCGCTTAATGGAGAGAGAACATAAAAACTATGGATGGAAGACAAGAAAAGACTGAAGACCTTTGACATATGGAAAAGGAGGAAATTCAAGAAGGTGACAAGGATAGATACGAACAGGAACAACAAAGTGCTAGACATGGTGGATGAGGATAGGAAACTTCTAGATGAGATACTGAAGAGACAGAAGGTATGGATGGCAAGAGTGGTGAGAGGGGAGGGGTGTTATAATCCATGTCAGATGAAAAAATGTCAGGTAAGCAAGGGAGTAGAAAGAAGAGAATTGATGGGAAAAGGGAGTAGATTTTATTCTGAACTGAAGAAAGAGGTCCAATCTGGTTTGGCTCAGCTAACTCAAATAATACACATGTAAACCTACCTTAATCTGTGGAAACCCTTAAATATTAATAAGTTTATAACAAGAATGCCAAAAATTAAAGAAATTAACTTACTTTCTACAATAACAGTATGTTCCTTCCCCGTTCCATTAAAATACACACTATTAATGCTGCCACTTTGAATATCAGAGTAAAATATTCTTTTGGTTGCATAATCAAAAGATAAGCCGATAGCATTCCTCATATATTTCTTGGACTGGATACTTGGAAATGGAGCATTCATGTTCAGTTCATCCACCATATGAATACTATCAATTGCCATGACACGTGAATACATCAGGAAAGCATCGTATTCTGAAAAATAAGAGAAGCCTTTTAGCTGAGGCAGAAATTGAAATTAAAATTAATGGCACCGACAATTGATGTAAGCAAACAAGAAAACCCAGAGAAGGGCTTATGTTACCTTCACAAGTTTTCCCATCAGCTGCAACTTTCCCATGGGCACAAGCGCAAACTGGATGAGACCCATTGAAGAGACACAACTCTTGACATCCACCATTAGAAATGGCACATGGATTTGTTCCCATTTGTCTGGATTTTGAAAATATCTAGAAAAAATGGATTGAATTGTTACAGGAGTAATTAAGTGAAATTTCCCCATAACTGAAATACAACTTCTGAATTTCACTTTCATATTTTTAAGTAAATACAGCCCTGGTTTTAACACTTAGTATCATCATCAAGTAAAATTCCAGAGAAAATTACATAGGTGAATGGTGGACCTCTATCCCACCCCCTCCTTCCCATTTTACTGACCAAATCCTACCTTCACCCAACAATAAAGCTCTCAAAACCACCAATCTCTGCCCCCTTCACTTACACCTCCTTTGACCTATACCCTTTGAATACATGTACATATTAGATTCTAACTCTGCAATTTCACTTGGTGATAAACAATACATATTGAAACCCAGGTCCTGCTAAAATTAGAATTCACATTTTTTTCACTTCCATCTAGAAAATAAATTAAAATGAGGAGAACAAAACACCAATTTTATGTACAGTGAGTCCTCGTTTAACGTCACTTACCGTTCCTGAAAAATGTGACGATATACGAAATGACGTTAATCTAAGCATAATATCCCATAAGAAACAATGCAAAAAGTTAATACAGTAAACTCTTGATTTTACGAAGCAGGATTTTACGAAGTTTTCGATTATACGAAGTGATATTGCGGTCCCGGTGAAAAGCCTATGCTAAATACATGGCGCTATTCGATTATACGAAGTTTCGATTATACGAAATTTTTTGAATTTACGAACCTCGGCTCGGTCCCTAGGAGCAAATGGCATTCGTTTATACGAACTACGGCGAAAAATTTGTCAACAAAACTAGTTACGCCGGCGTAAGTAGCTAAAAAATCAGCGCTTCCAACTGTGGTCCATCAAAAGTGCGAAATCGTAAATGATAATGCAACTTTGGAGAGAAATGGGTCGCCAAAAACCTCACTGTGGGAATTTAGGGGGAGTAGGAGTTAAGTTAAAATATCGCGGCTGACATTATGCCACTATTTACGTGCCTGTTCGTAAACATAGCATCGACAATAATTCGTAGTTTAACATGTCAGGAAGGTCGCGCGGAGTATTTCGTACACCCCTAATTAACCCTTTGCACTGCTGTAAACATACTTCGAAGACTACTTGACTACTTTTCGCCGAAGCACTTCGAAGGGTCCCTAATCCGGGACCCTTTCCTCGACGAGCTCACCCTCGCTGGCCCCTGAAACTGGGCTATTTTTAATGCCTTACCTGACGTAACCCTGGGTTTCAAAGGGCAAAGGTGCCATGGGGGAAAAAAGAGTAAAGTGTGTGTTACTGTGGGGCTGTGCGTCAACCAAACGGGCACGGACAAAATAAGCCCGTTGTCATTGGGAAATTTGAAAGGCCACGGTGCTTAAAACATGTAAAATTGGAAGCCCTCCCCGTTTTTTACCATGCAAATAAAAACAGCTGGATGACCCGAGAAATTTTCCAGCAAACGGTTATACGTCTACAGAGAAAAATTGCTGGAGAGAACAGCAAAATTGTTTTAATAATGGATAATGCCACCGTTCATAAATACGTGGAAGGTCTAAAATTGGCTAATGTTCGAGTCCTCTTTTTACCCCCGAACTCGACTAGCAAGTCCCAGCCCTTGGACCAAGGCATTATCCAGAATTTTAAAGTCCTATACCGGAAGAAGCTTGAGCGGTATTACTTGCGATGGATCGGTATGTACACATTCATCTATTTTGCTCATGTGCGTTTGGATATTGATTTAGATATTTTTATTCATGATTATCATTCTTTCAAATATATTTGCTACTTTTATAAATGGGAACAGAAATTAATAACATCCCGAAATGGACGTTGATACATGCAATCCGCGCCATAATATCTTTTCGTGTATATATTGGCCTTTGTGAATGAACAACTTAAATACCTTAAGTACTGGGCTCTATTTACCGCCAATTTATATTTCAGGCTTCTCGTAATGAAGACGCACTTCCAAGTCTAACCATGAACTTTCTTCTCACGCGCTTCCCCGTTCTCCCATGCTGGGGTTCTGTCTTTCCAAAGCCGTCCCTTCCCTCCTGCCGCCTTTGGCTGATCTTGCTGACACCCACCTTACGCATCCCAAACCCCTCCTTCCCCAGCATTTCCCATTCACTCCCTCCCTAAGGAGACTGAGCTTGTGTGCGTCGCAAAAAAATACGGCCCCCAAAAGTAGACTGAGGCAGAGCTGAAGGCCATTTCCCCACCCTTCTTTGTCATGCCCCCTTCACCAGTCCTTGTGCTGAATACACTTCTTCCCTCAGGCAATCCCCATCCCACTCTTATTCACCCCACCCACTGGGAACGTTCCCCGATTGTGGAGAAGGGCATGGTTCATCTTTACCTGCAACGGGGGGAAGTTATTAACCGGAGAGAGGCGGAAGAAGTATCTTCCACTATCGGGAAAATGGTGCCGCGCTTATAATTGTCTCTCTTCTTCTCTGCTGACTTTTCAATTGAAATTAATTTCTTTGCTCTTTCCACACTATATTTATTTACGATTATGGCGCGACAATTTTTTAGTGCTAAAACTAAGAAAATCTTTTCTCTATGTCAATGATCCTTTGCCTAACTTTCAATACGGCGGAGAAAGGAACACGAAAACTAAATGAGGTGACGGTACAGGTTTTTGCATGTCATTTTTTGGGAATTCACGCTAGCGAACCAATACTTAACCACGTTGAGAAATGATAAAACGTCTCTTGTAGGAAAACAATCAATGTGGATAATAACGTTTCTATCTATATTTCTCCGATACTGTAAGATGTTTCTCCTGTCGTTTTCCGGTTGGAACCTTGCTCCTGTCGGCATAAAATGAGAGAAACATACTATATGAACAGGTCACCTCACACCCGGTATGAAGAATACAGTCCTGATGAAGAATTAAGTCTTTTATGGCAACGTCTGCGAAGATGATGGAACACAGCAGTCGGACGGAGAACTCAAACAGAATTTACTTCAAATATTCGCCAGAAGATAATCACATCCTACGTTATCTATGATCGTAATTGAATCTCAGTGAAAATAGAGCACATTCTGCTGAAAATACGAAGTAACTCGAAATATTAACTTACGAAGGTTATTTTGGAAACGGGCTAAGACCCTTGTTTTTCTTTTTTTCTCGTCACTGAGCGATAGAGGGCGACATAAATGGCGGTTAGGCCGGCTGCCGCTAAAATTCCGTGGGTGTCAGAAACAAATATCTATCGTTTGCATACTTAATAGTAGCTATTGGCTCCTAACCACAAATTTATAACTGTTAATTCTTGCAAACTTGTTAATAAACATTGCAATTCATTATTTGATTATGTTTTCTAAACTGGTCGGGAATTTCTATAGCGATCGTTGATGTTGAAGTATGAACAAGAAATGGGAATTTTACGGTGATATAATTATTTAACGATTTTTCACATCATAAATCGATAGCAAAAAGCCTTTTCTATGAATTATACCGAGAATAACCACCGAAAACATTTAAATAAGACCACTAAAGACAAAAAACGGCGGAAGAAACAAAAGCGAACATATTTTCGTGACTTATGAAAAAGGTTTGAATTTACGAAACTCGATTTTACGAAGTGCCAATTTTCCGGTCCCACTGACTTCGTAAAATCAAGAGTTTACTGTATTGGCTCCTAGACCTCACAATTCTTATGCGAAAAAATTTTAGCGTATCATATCTGGGGAATTTTTTCCAATGGGAATGCCAAACTATGGCATAAATAAGAGTTCCTGTCTTCATCGACAACAATAGCAGCAGTGACGTAAATCCTTCTCCATTTTTGTATCTTCCCGCATTTGCTTTTCAGCTTCGCTATGGGGTACGGCCCAATGAATGCTACTTCCGCTATGACAGTGCTCCGGAGCACCTAGACGCTACGTTCGCAACGAGAATTTCTTTTCGGATCAGTCAGGAATAAAATCAAAATGGTGGAAATGAACGAGGGTGGGCAAACTGGGATTATGAAATCGAAGAGATGGTTTTAATTATGAATTGAGGCGGGCGGGTGTCGCCTGGGCATCGTCATCGCTGAAACATTGTCGCAGTAACAGGAACCAAAATGGTTGTGAACATTGTTCTCTTGGACATTTTCGTGGAAATGTCTCTGATGCTAAAATTTGATAAAACCGTAATCACATTTAACAATATACACACCATTTTATACTTTGTATGGACTGACTGTATTACTGCCCACAAAACAAACAACCTGCAACGCCTGCCGCTTCGCCTTTTTTCTCGCACTAAATTTAAAAGACTTGACTTTATCGCGAAGCGAAGGTGCGATAAATGAATGATGATCTCAAAATTTTTGTGATGTTATCGCGAAATGATGTCAAATGGGGTGACGTAGAACGAGGACTGTATTGTGAAATCCAAAGCCTGTGCTACACTTGCCTGTATGTCTTTCAGAGAATCACCGAGGCCACGTCGCAGAACTTTGAAGTCTGTTAAGTTTGACAAGGGAGCTTCTTTGATGCTCCCAGATAAGTGGGTTCTGTGATAAATAAAATTAACATTCATTATTGCAATGGTCAAGCAAATTCAGTAACAACAGATGTATAATTCAGCTAAGAAAATAAACAGGAACAAAAGAAAATATTAACTTACATGTCTATCCAGAATATGCGGTCATTGTGGATTGCAAGGGCGTATGGATTTTCCAAATGAGTACGATGAAGAAGTTTTTCCCTCACTGATCCATCAAAATTCATCCTTTCGATAGAATCCATACTAGAATCACACCAGTAGAGTTTGTGGTCCTTGAAATAAAAACACCTCAAATCACAAAACATCAGGCAAAAAGAAGGATAAAAGTCAACATATTATTGAAAAATATGCTTAAGCAAAGCTTTTTGACAAATGCGAGCATTATATAGAATGTATAAAAAGTATTTTCAAGCAAATATGTAATCATCATGTACAGTCACTTTCAAAATTTTTAGGACAAAGTTTGTGATACCACTTCTGCTTCTCAAGGAATTTATTTTCCCTTACTCTTTTTGTTTTACTCGGTTGCTCACTGAAAATATTTCATGCATGCGTGAAGATACATTAACTCAGAGGGAGATGTTACTTGCAAATTGATCATTCTGTTTCAATGTATGGCAGATTTGATGATTATTTCATGTGCATTTACTGCATACTTGCCCCATTTCACCACTGGTTTGTATTTAAAGTATTATAACACTTACACTACAAGTAGTTTGAGTGGCCTTGAGGAGTGAGCGTGCGACTGGGATGGCAATGATTATTAGATCGAGTTCCTGGCACGGAAAACTTCGCACATAATTTTTATTTCAGTTCGTTCACTCATTTTGTACTTCTTTATATATTTCAATTTGCTGCATCAGATCCTATACTTATTTTTAACTGTCAATTTGCAAGCCACAATTAGCAAGTGACACCTCGAAATATTTTTGGTGAGTAACCATGGAAAATAAAAAGAGTAAGGAAAACTAAAATTCCTTAAGAAGCAGAGGTGGCACCACAAACTTTGTGCTAAAACTTTTGAAAGTGACAGTACATTTATCATACAATATATTTGACGACCAAGATAAATTAGAATTATTCATTGTATACAGGCAGTCCCCGACTTTCGTACACAATGCGTTCCCGAAAACTTGTACGAAAGTGGAATGTACGAAAGTCGAACCATTGACTTCCATACTAATTAGGGGTTGCGTTCCAAAAGAGCGGAATATACGTACTAAAACCTTTTTTTCGCGGATTTTATTTCAATGGACTTAATTTTAATAATACGTCAATAAAACTCCTCAAATCATCTAATTTCAGTCGAAAGTATGCTGAAAATGCAAATAAAAGTTTAAAAAAACAAGAACTCCGTTGGCTATCGAGTGAAACTTCCTCTTGGCGTTTAAGTTGACATTCCACTTATTACATCCACTATAAATAAAAAGACATATCAAGAAGCATAACAAAATGTAGTTGTCGAACCCGCACTCTGGATACCTTTTAATTTTTACACCAAAATTCGACATTCGGCAGGTGAAATTCGTGATCGCGTTTATTTCGCAGGTTATTCAAAAAAGACAAACGGAATTCGGCTGATATTTTGTGCAATATCGTTTCTGAAGGTGTACATGAATTAAACAGCACTCAAACGAAAAGAAACACAATTAAAAAGACGATTTTACTAGTTTTATTGAAAGCTATTTGATGATGTCTAGTCAACTTCTATTGAAAAATATCTCCAATGAAGGCTTTCTTATTCTCTCGATAAAGGAGCCTATTGTGGGCAGTCTCTCTCCCAAATAAATCACCTAGATTAGAGTCTACTACCGACAATTCCCTTCATTATATACGTTCGTTTTGTTCGCATATGCTGCCATTTGAAACAATTGAATGTTGGGATGTGCAATAAACATCGCGGGAATTTAAAAAAAATTACAGACCAACGTCCGAAAGTCCGAATTTAGCGTACGAAAGTCAAGTAAAAGGTGTCAATTTTGAACGTACGAAAGTGCGAATTGTACGAAAGTCGAGTGTACGAAAGTCGAGGACCGCCTGTATCTCCAAATTTTATGGTATGAAAAAACTATTATTAGCTGGAATGATTTTTGCAGAGACAGAAAGCCTGTAATTCAATCTATTTTCTACAAATTTTTTTCTACAAAACTTCAGTCAATTCCTTTTTACATGTCATGTATCACTTTTGTCTACCATTTCACAGAAAACTCTCAATGGCAAGCAGGTAGCAGTGCAATTTCTTCTCTTTCAACTCCTTGACAGTTACAATATTTGTTCCATCCATGTGTGTGTTCTTCAGGAAGCCAGGGACTTGGATACCATATTTTACAAACAAGTATTTCAGGGTTTATACAAGAAATTAAATAAAAGAATGTTGAGGCTAAGTGTTGAAAATAAATTTTGTAGAATTAATGATTAAATAGAAAAAATAAACTTTTGTCACAATTTTTCCAAGTTCTAATCGAAAGATTGCGATCACTCAGATATGACATCCTCTCACTCATTTCAGGTCTCCCGAGAAGGATAGAGGCAATGTGAGAGAGTTTAATTGTTGATAGGGCAACAGATCATTTTAATCATCCTCATTAAAAAGAAGAGACAGTTCTTGATAACCAGTTAGTAGGTACCTTTTCAGCATTAAATCTTGCTTTTTGGAAGTTAAAACATGTGATAGTTAATTGCAAAATGATAAGCTTAAGTATGATACCTTCAAGAAAACTCAATTTAATGCAGTGATGGGCTTGGAATTCCATTGCCAAAGAAACAAGTGGGGGTAACTACCATCTATGGGGGTGGCTACCACTAAGGCTGAAGTGAATCTAGTAAGCCACCACAATACTTTTCACAATAAGAATTACAAGGAGTGCCTTGGATGAAGAACTTCAACTTTTACTAATCCTCTCATACATCGAGATGTCATATTTACAAAATCTACTCTTCATTTCCTGCATCAAATGATGAGAAAAGGTAAAAGTCTGCTCTAATATAAATATGACTGGGAAAAAGGACTGCCATTGGAAAGTAAGAATTGATCTGAATCGTTGCCGAAAACAAAGGCCCGGAAGGGAGAGAAAACAAGTTCTACTGCACAACCTTATGACTCGAAAAATCAAGATTTAAATTAGAAGCAAGTAACAGTTAGCTGAATTATTTTTTGAAATTCTTCTTCAAGTTGCCACAGTGACTATACCTTAGTTGTAGAGTCAGAATATTAAACTTTGAGAAATGTAAACAACCTCAGAGGATGACAAAAATAAATAAAGATATCTCACCCTATAATCAATTGCAAGGTCATTAATATGACTGACAGAATCATTAGCAAGTACTCTGCGGTGGGAACCATCAAGACAAGCACTCTCTATCCTTGGAGTAGTCTCCTTCCCCCAGTCACTCCAAAACAGAAGACCATCAACAGGGGAAACTGCAATGCTCATCGGCTTCTCCATTCCTCTGCCAGCCACCACAACATACCGGTGGGATCCATTCAAATGAGCCATTTCAATCACACCAAACTTTGGATCAGTCCAATATATGTTGCCTGAAAGGAACACATTTAAAATAACAGTTATCAATACCTGAACATGGAGTGAACGGACAAATTTAGTCTAAGAAAACAAAAAAGTAATTTTTATGATGGAAAGACAGAAAGCTAAGAAAAAAACTTCCACCAGATTAAGTAGTAAACTGATCACATGCTCTTCTCTATGGGTGTACCACCACAAGCCATTAGGGCATACTAATTTTTCCTATGACAACAACAATCAATAATTGATAGCTTTACGAATTACTTTAAGAGAGCAGTCATTGTAAGATGGAAATGGGAAATTTAATAATTTGGATAGTTAAAACCATCTAATTTGAAAATATATTTTACAATACAATTTCACAACTAGGCTAAGACAAAGAGTCATTTACAAGCGGAGAAAAATGTTATTTATGAATTATTTCCCATAGAGCTAATTAAAATACATAACTAGACCTAACAAAAAGACAGATACCATACAAATGCAAAGCCTGAAGTTCTAGCTTTTACCCAGATACCTCAAAAGGAAAGTATGTGGTATCAACATTGAAATAATAGTCTCATTAGTTATGAATTCATGATCCCTACCTCCAATCCAATCAACTGCCAAACCTGGAAGTAAACAAAATTATCATGAAAATTCAGAAATATCCAGCAATGAAAATTATCACGCGATTTTGATTTGATTATTGTTAAACTGTCGGATGTCATGTACAACTTACATGATTACTATCTTATAATAAATCACACAGCTTACCAGTAACCCAGTCCACAGCAATGCTATCAACAGATTCAATATGTTCTACAACAGTTTGCCTCCCAGTGCCATCTCTTCGAATTCTGGTGACTCGGCCATGATCACTATCAACCCAATATAGATAATCAAGTCCTAGAATATAAAGAGACTGACTTACACAAATATAACTTGAGGCATTACAATTAAAGCATTACAAAGCCAAAATACAAGAATGATCTGGTTAAAGAAAAGCTTAATGAGCATCTTGAGGAGATTTTTAGTTAGTAAGTATGTTGTTAGCAACATTCATATGAACGATATGCTATTATTATATGTATTAATTATAGTATATAATGTTACACTAAATTATATGCAAGTTTTAGGCATGTTATGCATTAATTAATTTGTTGATTTAATACAGTGCCTTCCAAAGTTATCATAGTGTGTGTGAGGAAACCCACTAAACATTTACATTTTTCTCTATTGCTGGTATGAATAAAATGATGAATAAGTTTTCTGCAGTCATTATCACGGGGGCCAGTCAAATATCAAATTGAAATCTACATACTTTCCATATTATTTAAGTAAATTTCCACACCAACTGATAATTTCATTTGTGGAATATTTGTGGTTTTTGGAGATGAAACACAATTGTAAGTGGTAAAAATTTGTGCGTTAAAAAACTTTTCACCCTAAAGACTTGTTATCAAAGTTTATCTTGTCATCCAAATGAAAAATTTCAATCACCAAATTCCTACTACTCTCCCAAATACTTCCAAATGATTGTGATCAGTGTCAAGAACACCTGCAGTGTCTTGGAAAGTATTAATTCTCACCATTCACCTATTCTACCATAAAAGGAAGACTTTTTACATTTAAGCCTTGACTAAATATCTTAGGCGACAAATTCTCCATATTATGCTCATTATAATATTGACAACACCAATTTCTACCAATGATATTGTACTGCAAGACACTAAATTAAAGTTATAAACTTTAATTAAAATTTGAGCCAAATATACTAACCAGCATGGAAGTCAACACTTGTTGCCATTGAGACTTTAGATATGGGAGCCAGCACTTTTGAACTATTGTCTCCCCCGAGTGGCAAGCCTTTGATCTCCCAGTTGATGGAGTAAAATAGAAATTCTTCAATCCCTATGAAAAAAGAAGATAATGGAAATATTTTGCTTATAGAGTACTTATGTGCGTGTATGCATATACATATATTGGTAAACTACGTAATCAAAAAAATTAGTATTTCTTCCATAATATTAATTACCTATGCACTTGGTCTCATCAATTGGATCATTATGATATCCAGTGGCACATTTGCACACCCTCTCATTTATAGATATTGGGAGACAAAGATGTGAGCACCCTCCAGCCCTGCCACCACTTGACAGAGGAGAGCATAAATTCGTCCCAGTTTGCAACTCGGGATCATATACTCGAAGAGCCAACACCCCTCCAGTGTTGTTGCGAAGCACTTTATCATCTTCACCGGTGGTCTTGTTTGCTGTATGGATAGCAGAGTCATTCCCATCAGCATAATAAAGAAGGCCATTATATACAACAGCAGCAGTGGGATGAGCTAATGATGGAAGAGGGACTGTTTTCACTTTAGCAGTGCCGCCAAATGATTTTCCATCAAATTCATAATACTGTATGAGATTGCCATTCACCCAGTAAAGACGACGATCAGTCATGTCCACAGTAAGACCTGTAAGAAACATAATTTCACATACAATTGCAATGAAAGAAAGAGTTATAAATTCTAATGCACCAATCAGATTTGAAATATCTTTTGAACATATTAGTTTGATAACAGCAAAATTAAAACTTAGCGTCAGTTATGGATGTATTAATTATTAATAAAATTGATTGTTTCAAGTTTAAGAGGGTGGAAATATTGTAAATTCACACTGCAAAAGTAAACTTTGTAATTCCCACAGTTTATTTCAGACTTGCACAACGTTTAACCACACAGTGGTATAATCATTTCTTTTTCTGCAGGAATAAAATAATCGAAATGACAGCAGCATTACTATTAACAGCTATATTACACACAAAAAAAATAATTTACTTGTAGGACCTGTGAATTCCTGATCGTCTGCTTGGAAATGAAGTGTCTTCCGCTTACTGCCATCCATACTGGCCATCTCGACCACATGAACCCGATTAACCCCATTCTTCACTCCACTCCAAAACAGCTTCCCTCGAACTGGATCCAATGCAAGAGAACGGAAGTGAGTCCATCCCTCTTTTTTCACAGGTGGAACTGTTGTTGTGACAGTGACATTAGCAGAGCTGTCATCTTTCTCTTCATCTAAAATTTCTTCACGTTCTTCCAAAATCACAGATACATATTCTCCTTCTAAGTTACAAACGGTTATAAAGCTGTAGTCCCCATCATGTGAAGAGATGAACATATTTCCAGATATCCAATCAATCGCAAATCCAGTGGGATTATCTATGGCTGCAAGAGAAAAGGAAAGAGATCAAATCAGCCTTTGTATTCCTGTTTTCTGATAAATTCATTTCATTTTTCATATTAAATATTTCAATGACTCTAACATTCAAAAAGTCGAAAATGCGGAAGTATTTCACTTCTAGATTTTCCAATCGTCATCAAAATAGAGCAACAAATGAATAATTTTATAAAGAAAGACAAATAATACTAGAAAATCGAAAGCAGTCGGCAAACATTTCATTATTTCAATGGGGAACATGTACAATTTTCTTAAAGTATTAGAATAAGAAGGTCCCTGCCTCAAATGTACTCACTGAAAATTTTGAGGATGAATAATGTGTTTTAGCTGAGTTATAAGTCTTTAAAAATCTTCATCTGCTGCTTGAAAACACTATGTCATCAGAGCGTGATGTCACAACATGGTATCCACTGATGACAGACTGAAGAAGTGGATAGAAAATTGGTCAATGTAGGGGCTCAAATGCAAATTTGGCGAAAATAATTGCTGTTTTAACGTCAAACTGCACAGTGTGAATATGTAAGGCTGCCAAGGCGTTGTTGAAACAAATAAATTCAATGTCACTCACTACCATGATGAAAAAATTGCATCCATGTTCCCCATTGATTTATTTTGAATTGTTTGGGGAGATTTGGCAAGATTAAATGAAAATAAGTTAACTGTGGATTGTGATCTTTTTTACACACCTACAACATTTGCTTAATGGAATCAGTATATTGCAGCATGGATATTCAATAGGAAAAATGGTGAAAACCCTACGGAGTTAAATACTTTATCTACATTGTCAATGGGATATGTGTAAATGTAAGTACACTCTTCAATTAGGGTTAATGTAGGATTTTATCGATTTGCAAGTTTTTCTTGCATGGCCACCAAATTAAGGATGTATCACTCATTTCCCTTTGTACACAAACCCAGAAATTTACCTAATAGACTACCCATTTTAGGATCAAATATAAAGGACGGTGGCTATTAACGAGAATAAGTACTGATTACGATTAAACCCTGGGGAAAAATAAGGAATATACAAGAAATATGAGGCTTTTGGCAAGGTAAACTAAATATTTGCTATAGTGATGCCCACAAAGTTAGCTGCATGTCAACGGAAAACCTAAAATTTCGACTCCTTTCTGCAGTGGGTTTCAGTTCAAAAACAGTTGAAACTTATTTTTGTGTCCATCAAATACATTTTTTATTAACTTTTAATGATCATTTGGATCTCAACTCCGGCCAATTGGGGAAAACTATCTAAAACTATTTAAAGTCCTGTATGGTAGTTATAAGTAAATACAAAATATAGAATTTCAGCTTACAATGGATGTATAAAAACTTAATGGACAATAGATAAATATTTTAAAACGTTCGTAATGTAACTTTTATTAATCACATTATTATTTACCTGCTTGCTTGTACTCCACGCATCACACTAGTGACAAAGCAATCACAGTTTTGCAGAAAATAAGTCGCCAAGAGGGAGTCGATCAAAAGTAAACTGTCGTATTGTGCCTTCTTAAATCCCTCTTAAGTCAATTTGTCCTTTCAGGAACTACTTCAGAGCTCGACAATGATTTTTACTTCAACATCTTGCAATCAAGGCTCCAACACTCTATACTCTTTTAGAAAAGTGAATGGTTAACCATGTGATGACGTCAGAAGTCGTTTCAGGACGAGTGACTTCAACCGATATTAGAGCACTTTTTATTAGCATTTAATGAAGTTTGTGGAGTAGTAGGAGAGTTTTGGATTATATATTTGGACTTGTGAGAAAATGTCTATTCAATGTCACTCACTACCATGATGAACAAATTTCATCCATGTTCCCCATTGATTTATTTTGAATTAATTGACATGGAAATATTAGGTAATTAAATAAAGCAATCTTTATCATGCCAACATTTACAGAAGTTATACTTTCATCATCGCTCTTTCAATTTATAACAGAAGAAGGGGACACGCTGTGGAAATATAGGCATTACGTTTAAAGATTACTTAAAAAAAACCTAAAAACTCAATTGCAACCAATTATCAAGAAAATTAGAGGAAAAGGAAACTATTTATTTAATCAATTGTTCATTTAAAGAGAAGGATTAATTAATAAGAGGGTTATCTTTAATAAATCACTAACCTGTATCCAAAACAGTCTGTGTTACTCCTCCAGTAAGTCCATTCCTTTTCACCTCATTGACTTGAATATCAGCCCAATATATATTCTTGGTGCTCGTGACAAAATCCAACTGGGATGGTGACAACACTTGAGGAAGGCTAATGGTTGGTATTGTATGGTAGTATGGTGCTCCTAAATCAACTCCCCGGATCTCATTTGGGCGCGAGAACAGCAAAACCTTCTCGTTCACTGCAGCGGGAGGGGAGGCGGGAACAGGCAAAAAGAAGAGATTCGGAGAAAGTAAAGGAGGATAGGAAAAGAGGTAGCAGCAAGAGAGGTTAAATCACCAGATTCCATGGTCAAGGAGAAGTGGGAGCAAGAAGCAAGAGCCACACACCAAAATATGATTTGTTAGCCATTGCAAATGAGGTGGGGGAAAACATAGGGATTAACCAAAAAAAGGAGATAAATACAAGGAAAACCAGTGGAACCACCAAGGAAGATAAATTAAGAAAATCAGTGATTGTAAGTTTTGTCATGATTTTTGCATATGCAAATGTTTCCATATGTACAGTTTGCAAGTGCAATGAGGTAAGAAACCAGACCATTTTTCCAATTGGGGTACACAGAAAAACCAAACCAGTTTTCAAAATAAATAAAACCAGGACAGCACAGCAGAGTGAAGCAGTATTCCGTTTGCAGGATAAAAGGACAAGGGACAAAAGGAGAGAAAAGAGAGAAAAGAAAGAAAAGGTGGATTGGTGGAATATAATAATGACGAAGAAATACAGAGTTTGCATACTTCTATACGAAGTCCAAATTGAAAACTATTATATAAAGAAAAACAATGTAAACTTTACTTTGTTTTCAGAGAATTATATAGTTGATGTTTCAGCTTTGCATGAATTGCCATATGGCTAGTGTAATCAAGACATGTGAATCGTGGTAGTATTACAAAAGTTCCATGGATAGACACACTAAACTGAATGCAACCCTACTAAAGCAGGCATTACACATGGCCAGCAATGGTGATTTCGGAGACATGGTCATAAGATTATAAAAAAGAACTACATACATAGGTATGCAGAATTTTAATCTGCCTAAGAGAAACTTCTTTGATGGCCTTTTCGATTTTTTAAGGAAAATGACTGCAATAAATTGACTGATAAAAAATGTATACATACCTGGAAGTAAGGCAAGTAAATGATTTGCAAATAGCTGCTCCTAACACAATCAATGCAGGATATATTCCTCCATTTTTAAGCTCAAATGTCATACAATCCCAGGGGGCAATTATGAATAATTAAATGAGGGAAAATGCTAGTCTCGGCATTAAATATTATCTCCTCAGATTACCATCTTAAGCTCAGGCAAAAAACTAATGCTCAGAATTTTTGTTGGCAACCTGACTGTTGGTGTTAAAATTGGCAAAGTAAGGAACTACACCCCAGACAATTTCAGAAATCACAATGAATTTTAAAACCACTGAGTCATAACATTCTGATTACAGTGGAGCCCACTTTTAAAAAATACTACACGTAACAAATTTATATTCACAGAACACTCTTATTAATAAAGAGGTCTAGCATATAAAAATTTGAAAATTTATTTGAATTTTCCAAATAATAATTCTAACCTAATTCCATCATTTTCACTCAAAAATATTCACAAAAACCATGACCCACTCCTACTGAATTGCTGCAAGAATGCCAATAAGACATGTTCATAAAATGAATGTTTTTACAAATCATGTGGAAAGAACTGAAACATTTCTTTTTCAGGAAATGCTAGCAGGAAAAAAGAAAATAACCATAAGCCAATGCTATGGTGATATTTTTGTTCATGGTAAGGTTAATGGCGGTTCAGAATATTAAGTATAGACTTAAAGAAAAATATTTGTTAAAAACTATACTGGTAAGCAAGAATGATTATATGGATATCCACTGGATTTCAGTTGTACAGAAAGCTAGCATTTGAAATTCCCTCCTTCCAAAAACCGAAACTCACTGAACTATCTCACCAGTTCCTATCAAAAATGCCAGACTTCGACCACTTCATTATCACATTATCCGCACTAAAACTCTATTAATATGAAAAATTAAAACTCTACAGTGGAACCTTGATCTATTGTTTTTCAGGAGGATGGATGAAAAAAATGATGAATGCGGGAAAACGATCAATGCAGGAATGTTTGGCTAGGTTGCCTATGTACCAGGAAACACTGGATTTTGGCACATAATTATGATATTCATTAACGGATTCAAACAAGATTTTAGCTGATAACCAGAATATTAGTACTTATTATTTAAAAAAAAACTTAGGTCATATTGTTGATTCAACTTGTATTTCTTTCAAAAATCCTAAAGGAACATGCCACCTTGCTAAAAAATGTTTGCACTCCACTCGGCATTTGCACAGCTATTATGAATTTCTGCCTCATGTAAAAATTTTTATCCATCAAATGCCATTTCAAGGACACGTATTTACAAGAGCAATGTGCCCTTTATGCCTAAAACAACCGCTTTCTCCAACGCAGCGATTGGTTGAGAGATGGATTACAAAGCCAAAAATAGTTTATTAGTTGAAATTTTCCTTTCTAACAAGTAAATTTTTAATATAATTGAGGCAATGTGTAAAGCGTGAACAATGTTGTGTTAATCGTCAGTACCATGCCTACCTGATCCTCGGCTTCAACCCACTTCTTGTTATCACTCGGTATCTTGCTCTACCCCCACCCCAGCTAGCCAGCATGTGCTAGCGGACAACCTAAGGCATTGCAATACTCACGCGCTACTAGCCCTGATTCTTTTCTTCATGTTCAATTATTTTCAGTCCATTTTTTAAAGTTCTCACTTGTTTCTTCGGATGGACCATGGTCCGAAGATGGATAAAATGAAACCTGACTTTATTAAACATACACGGAAAACACTCGCTAGTTTAAAGTCAACCCACCCTGGAAAGTACGGAACCACTCGTACAAGGTGAAGTTCGGAACTGATGCTATCGCGTACGGCGTATGCAGAGCATACTGCAGAGGGTGAAGCACGATCACATGACTGCACCATGAAATTTTTTGTCCTAAATAGAAGACAACTTACCCATTCTTTTCTAATTAGTGTAGCGCCACATGAGTAGATGAATTCGGATTGTTAGTACGGAGAAACAAAATATCCTGAGAAGATATCCCTAAGAGTTACTCAGACAAGTGAGACTTGTAGCATAACTCGTAAATTGTAACCCGATGTCCTGTTTTCGGAAAAAAATGCCGTATCAACTGCCGAGAAGCTCAGCTGCGAGATTTTTCCAATTATTTCCTTGCTTAAAATGATTAAATAAGGCTAGAAATATGTCATGTTTGGTCTCATTCTTTTTTTAATTACGTGCCCATTACTAATATTTCAATCTAATAAAAGAATAATACCAATTGCCGAAAATTATTGTCAGACACCTTTGGGCTAATTGGTGATTCATCCAGCAGTTGACCTCCAGAAACTGGGAACTTTGAAAGAGATAGGCTGTAAAAATTCATTGGGCGAGAATCAGAGAGGCGCAATACATATTTCTATTGTTCTCCTGTAACTGATATTTTCTTTCGAAGCTAAGGTCTTCGTATCATAATCTCTGCGCAAGCTGAGACCATTTGTTTGATTTTGGAGAGGAGGAAAGCTTCAGAGGGGGGCAGGTGAGTGCTGAATGGAGGGGGACAGTGGATCTTGAGAATTGCGCTAATGTTACTATCCCACGGCACTCAGCTTCTCCCTTTGGTAGTTCAATCTCCTAGGGAAGATTCAAACTATATGTCTATCGTCATTAGCCACATATAACACATCGTAAACACTTTATCTCATTTTCGTCAAATGATAGATGCGGGAAAATAATACGATGGGACCGCGATCTTCAAACGATCAATGCAGGAAAACGATGCTTCAGGTAACGATAGATGCGGGAAAAAATTACATTGTCTTTTTGGAACTTTATTTGGGACCAGGAACGGCGAACAATGCATGCGGGAAAACGATCAATGCCGGAACAATAGATCAGGGTTCCACTGTATTTAGCATAATTATTTTTAACAAAATAGACTACATAGTTGGCCCATTTCACATTGTACCTGCATGCCTTGGCAGCTTAAAAATAGAAGAAATAACACACATAATTTGATCCAATTCAAATTTGATAGATGGACGTCCAAATTTACAAAACTTATGGTAGAGGTGTGACCCTAAACTATCATCACAAAACAAAATTGACTCACCTTTCGTTGCCCGCAAGAAATCTAGTCATTTGCAACTTGACTGCACTTGAAAAAAATTTATTCAACTTCTAATTATAATCTTTTTAATGCAACTACTTGTGCTTTTTAGCCAAATTAAAATTCTCAACAATCGCCTTTAACTGCCAGATATAAATCTAATTTGCACATTAATGCCCTTTAAATTAGCATGCCTATATGGGCATATGGGCGTTCGAAGTTTAATTTATCATCATGACAACAAATTAGTAAAAAGTTAAAGTAATCATTTAAAATTTTAAACTGGGGTTGCCTACATTTTTTCAAGTGCATTACTTCCACAATATCTCACCAGTCTCAAATTACGAATATACAACACATTTCCATGAAACTAGAGATGAGTCGAATAGCATTTTTCTCGAATTTGAATGATGAATACCTAATTTTTTTCCGAATACCTCACTCAAATATCAAATACTACATTATTGAATATGCATTTTTCCACCAATTTCAATTACAAATGCAAATTAAGATAAAAAATGCTGAACACTTGGCAAGTCTTTCTACATCAATACAGCTCCCCAATCCTGACGCAACTGTCACCCACTATTACATCAAACTTGCGTGCATGAAGCACTGCAATGCTTTTGTTCTTTCTTACATGCTTTTTGAAGGTTATATTATTCGTAATGCTTTACTGCATTATTTGAAGACCTAAATTTATATATAAAATTGACAGTACTGACAGTACTTGAAATTCGAATAATTGATAACTTTGTGTCATCAAAAATTGAATAGTGTAAAAAGCTCAATATTCAAGGTATTTGGTGATTCCACTATTTGAATGTCCCATCTCTACATGAAGCCCATGATTACCATTCCTAATTTGAAGTCCTTGCTGCCCTAAATACTTATCCTTTGAAGACAATGTTATCCAGGACTGCAACTTACCAACACAGTTTCTACGGTCATCAGAGAGTCTCATCACATGGGGGCAATCACATTTGTAGGTGTTGTTAACGTTGATTAGGCAGAGGTGAGAACAGTTTCCATTATTTTTGCCACATGGATTTTCCACACCTTTGGCCAAAGATAAGAAAATTTCTTATATAAGTACCAATATTGAAACTATTAACTATTAACTGAATTAAGTGACTGAAGAAAATTCCTAAATAAAATAATGAAAATCATGACCTACCCCGTGGTTGTCTGCTGGGATGTAGAATCTGTATATCAAAAGGCTGGGTTAGAGTGCGTTGAATAACACTGACATCTGATCCATTCCATTTGCTAGCACGTATAACTGAATTTGTGCGCCAATCAGTCCAATAAACATAGTTCTCATACAGTGCAATAGCAAAAGGGTGAGATAATGTCTCATGCCCCCTCATCACTTCTCTATGATCATCTCCATCATAAGTAGTGGTGTGGATTGAATCAGACCTATGGATAAAGAAACATAATTATATGATCGATTTATTGACTGTAAAAAAAACTGCAATTATAATGCGATTTATTGATTTTTATTCTTGAGATGAGACCATTCCATAGTGTTTGCAATTTGAGCATCTGTATTACCACCTCATATAACTGCACGTTCACAAATCCACACACAGTTGGACATCTGAGGCACTTCGGCAAACTGATTTATTCAAACAATACTCAAACACAAGGCCATAGGATGAGAGGGAGTCTTGGAGATTATTAACCCCTCTAAACATTTGGGATATCTTATAGTGAGGCCCCTCTTCACAAAGCCCTCTAAAATGCGCTCCTGTTCTAAATGAACCCATAAGGAAAATTTTGTCTACCTACTGACTAATCTCCACCACAGCCATGCCATAAAAGCACCACTGGATGCAGCCTTGCAACCACAAATCCGATGCAGTGGTCATGCAGAAACACAAATTCAGACGAGTATCCTGAACCCCACCCTGACTCTTCCTCAAGTTTTGTACAGACCTTCCCTCGCCAGCTGCTACCATACAGCCACCACATACAAGTATCAAAACTTATTGCAATTTAATTGCACAAAAGGTTATGCTCAATTTTGACGAAACAGAAAAGGTTTTCCTGAAGCACGCTGCATGCAGTCACATTAGGTACATGGCAAAAATATACAGTAAACTCTCAATTATACAAAGTCAGCGAGACCGTAAAATTGGCATTTCGTTACATCAAATTTCATCATTTCAAGCCTTTATATTAAGTAGCAAAAAAAGTTTACTCTTGTTTCCACTGCTCTTTTTTATCTTAAGTAGCCTTTTTAAAAATGTTTTTGGTGGTTATTTATGCTAGAACACTTAGAAAACACTTTTTGTTTATGATTTTATTCTGTGAAAGATCATTAAAAAATCATGCAACCCTTTAACTCCCCATTCTTTACAATTAAATATCAACAATTTTAGCACTTAAGAAATTCCCGTCATTTTAGAAAACTAATGGGGGAATTAGTTCACATAATGGGGGAAATGGTAAGAGTGCCACAAGAAAGTTCATGGTAAGAGTTGGAAGTGCCTCTTCATTACGAGTAGCCTGCAAAATAATTTGGTGGTACATAAATAGAGCCCAATATTTAAATACTCCTTCTCCTTCATCTTCGTCGTCACTGCTGTCATGTCTAGTCCTAGCCGCTGCTCCTTCTCCACAGTTACTTAGTTGCTTAGGCATTTGCTAGGTACCAACTGAAGCACTTTGCACATTCATATATCCTATCATCCTTTCGTAATATCCTGCTTTGCATAATCGAGAGTTTACCATAGTGAATATGGTGAATACTAGTGAATATGGACTCCTTAATCATATTTACTAGCCCTAGGAAAGCAGGTCTAGTCTGACCTCAACTGACCAACTCCAATTCACGGCTGTACAAGGGAGCTGAAGGGACTAGGAACTCTAGAGGGGTGATGCTGTGACAAGGAACATGATGAAGTCGTCTGTAACTAGAGATAGAGATATTGACCAAGGACAAAATGCAGTCATGGGTCAACTACCTTGATGAGAGACTAATGTACCCTTATTCTACTAGTACTAGATGTAGCAAAGCCCAACATTTTACATGAGTGATGTCAAAACTTTGATGAACCTCAAATGTTTACCTGTATTACTTGTTTTTCATCAGTTCCTGGATTTTAAATTATTTGATTTAATGGCTTTACAAATTACTTCTTTTTCGGAATCCTATGAAAGGTTCTGATATTTTGAATTTTTTACCATTTGTATACATTATCATGAGAATTTCCAATGTTCTTGCCATGCAATACATATAATATGAATAAAATGTTGCCAATATTATAAACTAAGAGGTAATTATGTCAAAGACAAATTTGAGGAAATCAGTTAATGTTTTAATGCATATCTCTTAACTTTAATTATGACTAAATCAAATGATATATGAAGTGTCTTCAACTTACTTAATCAGAGATCAATCCCAAGAGTTGATTCAAACTGAGCTTGCATTGCAATATTAACTAAGCTTCACAAAAATGAACATCATAAAAGCATAGAAAATGCCACAGTAAATAAGTAATGAGGTTACTTGCCTTGCATCAATCCAATATATGCGCTTCAATGCATAATCCAGAGTTAAACCATTTGGCCATGCCCCATCAGTGATATGATCAACTCGAACTATCACTAATCTTCCTTCCCCAGCCATGCTGCAGCGTTCAATTCGTGGTGCACCGGCATCCCAATCCGTCCAAAATAAGTAACTTTGGAAGAAAAAAGAATACTGAAATGAATTCATCATTTTCCACTTGCTGTCAAGGTAGCAGAGAAGATGCAAGAAATTTATAGACAAAATGGCAATTCCTTCTGCCAAATTGTTTGGAATTCCATAAAATCATTGTATATTTTATACTTTTATAAAAATTATTATTTATACTACAATTTTATATTTTTAAGTAAATAACTAAAGAAGAATAGATGATCATTAACTCAGAATGCTAAATTACAGAACTACACATTTAACAGAAGAGTTTTCTAGAAGTTTGATGGTCTAATTTTTTTGTCCCACATGCAAAATGTAAGCCTTAAGAGCAGTTTAAAAAAATTACACTTAAATTGTTATTCTTCTTATTTCATTATCAATAAAAACTTATTTTTACTGAAGATCAATTACATCATGAAAAAATAATTTAATTTCCATAACATAAACGACTCAACTTATCGCAAATATAACGAGTTAAAAGAGCCATACCCGTAGCGTGGATCCAATGCTATGGCACGAGGAGATTCCATGTCCCCAGCCACTAGTGTACGTCGGAAACTACCATTCAAGCGAGCAACTTCAATCTGATCCAAATTACTCTCCACCCAATAGAGATTTTCTCCAATCCAATCCACAGCAAGACCCTCGGCTGTAGCTAATCCTGTTTGTACCACTACTTCAATGTTGGCAAGAGCTATAAAAAATAATTATAAATAAATCAATGTGATGATTACAGTGTGACTACATTCATTAGTACCACAGAAGTATTTTCCAAGTAAAAGCTACTTTCACTGAATTTGGACTTATTATTACACCATGAAGTACCTATTTATTATTTAACCTTTCTTTAAGCACTTCAATTGAAATTGATTCAAAGGAATTTGAAAATGATAAGTGCATTAACCTGTAATGCAAAAATTGAACTTGGCAATTCTAACCTGTTGTGGTATGTATATACCTAATACTGAATTGTTGCTTGCATATTAATAAGTCTAATTATTGACAGCATGTAACTTGACGTGCCCTATACATACCGTATTTCTCCGAATATGGTCCCCCCCCCCCCCTAATTTTGGGGCTTCAGTTTCGGGAAAAGTTAAAAAAATGCATTTGAATATAGTCCCCCCCTTTACTTTTACCACATACATTTTTGGAAAAAAAAGGGGGACTATATTCAGGCATATACGGTATATGTATTTTGTACAGATGGGTCGAATAGCAGATTTCTCAAACACGAATATTGAATTCGAATATTAAATCATTGCTCGAATATTCGAATACCTCGATTTTGAATACCTCGAATTTCGAATAACTCGAATACTAGAATTGCGCAAAGCATATTAGACGAACGTTTTTTCTTCTTTTTCCCTTGATGAATGTATAAATAATAAGGCATACAGTGGAACCTCGATCTATCGTTTTTCAGGGGAGACGAAAAAAAAAAACGATGAATGCGGGAATGTTTGACTTGGTTGCCTATGCAGCAGGAAACCCAGGATTTTGGCGAGTAATTGAGATTTCCTTTAAAGGATTCAAACCGGAATTTAGCTGATTAATGGAATATTTTAATTTTATGGAAACAATTTGGGCTTATAGCTTATTCAACTAACATCTCTTTCAAATATCCTAAGGCAACACACTACCTCACGAAAAAATGATTGCATGCCATCTCAGCTTTTACACTGCTACGATGGATTTCTGTCTGATGTATATATTCTTATCTACCAAACGCCATTTCAGCGGCACCCCCATCTGATACTCGGCTTCATCCAACTTCTTATTTTCAACAGGAAGCTTGCTTTACCCCCACTCCTGCTGTCAAGTGCTAGTGGACAATCCGAGGCGTTTTGCAAAATACTCGCGCTTCTCCACCGGATTTTCTTCAGTTATTTTCAGTCCATCTTTCGAAGTTCTCACGAGACAAGCAGATGAATTCGAATTGCTAGCAGGGAGAATACAAATATCTTGAGAAAATATCCCTTCGTCTGTGACTGTGACAATAGAGATTTATAGCATAAGTCATAAATTGTAACTTGATATATGTTTTCGAAAAAAAATACCGCATCAACTTCCGAGAAGCTCAGTTGCGAGGATATCAAGTTTTGCTAGAAAGCTTAGTCTCTGTCCTATTTTGACATTTATTTCTTTGCGTAAAATGCATAAATAAAGTCAGAAATACGTCGTGTTTGGTCTTATTCTTTTTGAAATTACGCGCACATTACTAATATTTCAATCCAATAAAGGAGTAATGTTAATCGATGAAAGTCGTCGTTAGACACCTTTTGTATTAATAGATGACTCATGCAGCGGTTGACCTCCAGAAATGGGGAACTTCGAAGCAGGTAGGCAGAAAAAGGTCAGTGGGGGAGAAAGAAGGAAGGGTGAAACACGATTCTATTACTCTCCCGTAAAATGATATTTTCTTTTGAAGCTTTTGATTCATGGTCTTCGTAATACAACTTTTCGTTTGATTTTGGAGAGGAGGAAAGCGTCGGAGGGGGGGCCGAGGGCTGATGGATGGAGGGGGTGGCTGATTTTGGGAATTGTGCTACGTAGTTACTATGCCACGGCACTGAGGTTCTCCTGGTGGGGGAAATAGGGGATTTTCAGTTCCCCACGTTGAACTCTTTTCACCGCTCTAATCCACGAATTTGATGTAATTCATCAACTTGCATAAAACGGCATTAAAAGACTAGAGTTCTCTACATTTTTCCAAGTTAACTATCAATTACATGTATGCGAAAGTGTATTGCACGAAATCCAAAGTATTCGAGGTATTCCAGACGGTACCTTTAGCATAACTATTCGAGACCTCGAATATCGAATACTTTCTAGTATTCGAGGTATTCGCAGATACTATTTGCACATCTCTAGTATTTTGTCTTCAATCTACAGGTTATTGGTCAAGTAAATATATTATTATTATTTAATTTAAATGCTGAAAATAACATTGATTCAAATTCATTAACACTGATTCATGAAAACAAAAGCAGGAACTCAAATGACTTTTGAAAAGAAATGTGTCAACTTACAGCCACCATGAAGTGTTCCTTGGTAGATCTTGTCATCTATCACGTCAGTCCAATAAATGATGTTGCCATTGGGTGTGTAGTAAAAATCAAGAGCAATTGTATTCTTCAAACTGGATATGAGAGCTTTAGCAAGAACAGTTCTCAGGTCAATACTTCTGAGTTCATGACGATTACTAAATATAACCATAGGGACACTAGGATCTAGAGACGAAAGTGATAAAATATAATTCACATTTAAAAAAATACAGACATAGATCGTTCAAATAGAAGTTGACATGCTAAGATATCGTTTACATTAATAAAAAAAGTTCCTCACCATTACTGCGGCATGTAAAGTGATCGGGTTCAAGAGTGTAATTAGCAAAACAGGAACATTTATGTCTGTACTTCAATGGTAAGCAGAGCTGTGAGCATGTTCCCCATTGACTACATGGGTGGGCATCAATGCAAGTAGTTTTATCGCGACTAAGGTTTAGACCAGCAGGACAGTGACAGACAAATCCTTCAGGTGCATTGCTACAAAAGTGACTGCATTCTTTTTTCCGCTCACAAAGTGCTTCTCCTAAAAAATAATTGTATTAATAAAATAAACAGTCATATTTGTAAAAGTTATCACAAAAATTAACCTATTTAAATAAATCTCTGAAAATAATATGTAACGAGCTTCAATTCACAGTTAGTTTTCAATAAAGGCAATTTTAACATTGACAATGACTCCAAAGCACTGCATCAAACAAGTAACTATGTATGCAGTGTCTAATTTTTAACTGGCAAACAATGGCAGTGAAGATTTCTTGGGTCTCGCACTGGGTAACATCGTCCATACCCCTTTCCGACGTTTCGATGTACAGCTGACTTAAGTCACATAAAAGATTAAGATAATTTGGCCAATAAAAAGTCAGCCAATCAGTGAAGAATCAGTAGATTGCTGGTAGGATAAGTGGGGTGAGTTACTCGAGGGACCTCTTCCTTAGCGAACATGGTGGCTTTTGTTTACATCAGGTGATTGGATCAACATCGACAAGTTTTCATTGATTTCTTGAGAATGTGAGAAGATTTCATCAATATTTTGTTGATAATTTCATTTAGTTGCATAAAAAATAAACTATTCATACTTCTGACACTTCTACATAACTATTTTCACAGTCCGATTTAAACCTACTGCATACAGTGACCTTCGGAATACGATTTCTATTCACTTTTATGATTACATAACACAATTTTTTGCTTTATCTACTGTGGTTGCTCTTTCATTAAAATTCATATTCATAGGTATAGCGTAAATATCCCTCACACATGGATTTAAATAGCCATAAGTACATATTAACGTACTCAATTCCGATGGAATGGGTATCATCAAAAGCTCTCTCACAGATTAATATTACATCTTTAATAGTTTTTACTCACCATGTATGAATTAGAATTTTCAATATCCATGCTCTTTATACCAGCATAGCATCATTGCACAACCAGCGCAGCAAAGCACACAAAATGTATTTGAAGAAATTGAAACAATGCTTTGACGAGGCAATTCATGTTAAGGGACATTTTGGGTATGCTAAACTATGTGCACATGGAATATTTGTCCAACAATCATTACACTCTAAGAAAGTCATAAGATTCCACAAAGAGGTCCACAAAATTAATGTAATCCATAAATGGTATCAAGCGATATTGGATGGTAAGAATTTATGAATGATAATACCAGCCAAAGACTTACCACAGCGTAGACCCTCATCTGATCCATCCTGACAGTCCTCTTTATCATCACATAGTGCCTCCACTGAAATGCAACGTGTACCATTATCACAACTTCGAGATGGATATTCACACTCCTGAGCTGTTGTTGGTGTGGTGACTGGTGGTGCACTAGTGGTCTTCACATTGGGCCATGTCGGGTCAACACATTCCTTTCCTTTGCATTCCCCACTGGACCCTCCTCTCCGACATCCTTCTCCATTGCAGTTTTTCCTCTTAGTGTCTGGAAGGAATGATTTTCCATTAGAGTTAAGTCTTTCCAGTGTGATGAACTTATTGACAAATGTCCACAAATAATATTTAGTATCCAACCCCAGAATATTAAATTGAATTGAACCATTTCAACAATGTGTACGTGAAAAAAACTTGAAATTAATAATAATGAATATATGACACGGTAGAGACTAAAATAATTTTTGGGGGGTTTCGAAAAGGGGAATATTTTTGAGGGAGGACAGCCAAGGAACATATAGAGGGACTTCACCTAAGACCATATCTTGCAAACATTTCAGTGAGTTACTACCACCTCCTTCCCAATCCCTTCTCTCACTCCCAATCCACTCTCTCACTCCCTTCACAAATGCCGTTACAAGTGTATGTGGTATATGGTCTGAATTACACAATGATGCAAAAGTTATGACAATATGTGGTATCAACATATATATCTACAACCAATATTTAAATATCTCACAACAGCAACAATTTTTAAAAAATTACCCACATTCTAAATCTTGCCATAAAATAATCATTAGGTTGAAAACAATTATACAGCAAGTCCTCAAAATAAGAACAAGACGTTTTCCGAGACCTTGTTCTTAAGTTGAAAAACCTAAGCTTCAAAAAGTGAAGCTATCCTGCTGCATGCATCACTGCATAACAATCACATCAAACCCTAGAATGTCATGGACAAACTGGGGACACAGTTCTATCCTAACCCCTAGCATGTTGGAGGCTGCAACTTCACACCAAGCAAAATCATTATTTTTGATGGCCTTATAAAGATTATAATCTTGGCACAAGGTAATTTCTGAATCTTCGTCGATCACCTTTACAGCCTGCAGACAAGTGGTATACAGGTACCTAATATTCCTTAGATGTCACTGTAACACCCTTATTGAGTTTCCGAATCAATAATGTTGTATTTGGTGGCAAGTACACTTCCTTCACATTAGGATGAAAGTCATCCAAAGATGGGGAATGGCCAAGAGCACCAATTATCTAGTAACAGGAGGATTTTGAAGGTTTGACCTTTCTCTTGGAAAAATTTTACAACCTCCAGGATAAAATTTGATCTAACCAGTCTTGGAAAATAGCCATGGTGACCAAGGCTTTGGAGTTGCTCTTCCAAACAACAGGAAAGCAGCCTTTGCCATTATTTTTAGGGCTCTCAGGTTCCCTGTATGGTAAACAAGGCTTCCGCTTCAGATCCCCCAATGCATTATTGCCAAGAAAGAGAGTCAGTCTATCTTTAGCTGATTTGAATCCAGGCATGAACTTTTCTTCTACACTAATATAAGAACAGTAAGCATCCATTTCCTCATCTACATTTAATATTTGCTGTGGCAAAAGGACAATTTCCATAATAATTTCCTTTATTTTAAGATTATTTATTATATTACTCTGAGAAAGCAGATCAGGATTACAAAGTTTCCAAATAAGAAATTAGCCTGTTTCAAAAGTGTAATAACCTAATAATCAGCACAGATTAATATGTAATTGCTTATGCCTTGATTTCCCTCTGATATAATCAGTTTTCTAGCTTATGTTGTATCCATTTCTTAGTTTATTCACGCTGCTTTATCATGCATGTCCCTATAGAAGAATTTTTGATTGAAGTGAAAACTACATTATGTCACCGGGATATTGCAGCACTGGCCTCATCTACCTTAATGTCATGACCCTTTTGGTCTCAATACTGGTGTCCACCCTACAATTCAAGAAAATTCATACAAAGGGTAACTTGAGCAATGGAATTACAGAGAAAGCCCATGCTTTTTAGACGAGCACCCTGAACGTACGGATTTTTACCATTGTGATTGCAATGCTAATATGCATCAGTGCATAAATTTTGATGTTTTAACCAAAGTACTTAGTAAGACTAAGGATGTTAGGATGCGTGTCCTAAAACACAGGGAATAAATCTGGTCTCAGACCTTGAAGAACATCTGCCATACTAGCTGAGTAAAATATTAAGTGCATACCTCCACAGGCAGCTTCATCTGAACCATCAAGACAATCCTCATGACCATCGCACCAAAACACTTTGCGTATACAGGAACCATCCTTGCATCGTGACTCATTGGCCTCACAGGGTCTCTGCCTTGGTTGCTTTCGGGTAGGATGGCGACGATTGCTCTCTCTTGCATCACTCGTTCCATTTGTCTCATGCAATTTAGAGCAATTAGCTTCATCACTTTCATCCACACAATCTTCCACACCATCACAACGATCACTCAAAGGCAGGCACGAGATTTCAGCTGCACAGAAAAACTGAGAAGAAATACAAACATTAAAAGGGAGCATTAAGTCATTAGAAAATCATTAAAATGTTTAAATTAAATCATCATTGTCATAAAATCTGTTATTAATCCCTCTTTTGGCTCCACTTCTAGATCTAAGGGCAAGTATTAATGATGGAGAGAAAAGAAGATGCAAATGGACCAACTAATATTTGACTTGCATTAAGCCATGGACTAGTAAGGAATAAGTTTACACTACTATCACCTAGCAAAATGTTTCAATTACAGATGTTGACATTAACACTAAAGGATGTTTCCATCCTTCAGTAGTTTTATACCAACAAAGTAATTGAAACACACACCCAGGAACTTAAGTTTCTTATCATTGCATTAAATTCAAGTGGTGATTTTTCAGGTATGTACCAGAAATGCTTAATCCAGAACTCAAGTGTTTATATATCACATCAGTTTACTTTGAAAAATCATAATCAATACCATGCTACTACAAATATATATGTAAGAAAGGTAGGTCTTTCCAGTAAGCTAAATTAGCCTATTCTCAGTATGACACCTATATCTAAATGCATCATCCATGTGCATATTGTAATTATAATAATAATGCTTTATTTGCCATGATAGATCAGATACATAGAAATGCATAACCGATATATGGCACATCAAAAAGAAATTTAGATACATATTGCATGGATTTTAAAAATAAATATTAAAAACACAAACAACTTTACATAAGTGGCATGAACTGTACATGAAAATGGAAATACTTTAAGACTCGAGAGAGTCATCACTCATAAATTCATTTACAGAGTAATAAATTTTTTCCAGGAAAAAGTCTTTAAGTTTTACCTTGAGGAGACTGGCACTTTGCATATTTTTTCAATTTCTTAGGTAATTTATTGTAAATTCTGATTCCCATTTCATTTGGGCCACATTTCAACCTTTCAGTTCTTATACAGAAACAATGCAGGTCATTTTTCCTTCTTTTGTTATAAGAATGGATATCAGAATTAGTGGAGAACTGAATCAGGTTTTTCCTAACATGTAAAATAAGCTGAAGTAAATATATGCAGGGGAGTGGGAGGATTTTTAAGAAATGGAAAATGGGATTGGAGGGAGATTTAATTTGATGGAAAGTAATGATTCTTATAATTCATTTTTGCAATTTGAAAATTCCACCCAGGTGATGGGATGCATCCCAGAACAGTATGCTTTGTAACACCCTAGTGTGGAATTCTGCATAATAGAGTTTTAAAAGAACTTCAATGCCTGTTGTAAATCTCAGTTGCCTAAATAAGTATCAGCTTGAATAAAGCGTACTCTTTATGCCCTCAGCCAGAATTTCCCATGACATATTAGCTGTCAGAGGTATCCCCAGGAATTTTACCTGATTGGTTTGTACGATAGACTGATTGCCCATTTTAACTAAACAGCTTTCATTTACATTATTGTAATAGGTGAACTTTGACATTTGGGTTTTGTTTGCATTTATTTGTAGTCCATTAACTTGACACCAGTTCCTGATATTTTCAGTAGCTGTGTTTGCTTTTTTAATAAGGTTAGGGTATGATGGGTCTGATATTATGACATTGGTGTCATCGGCATTAAGGATTGGGGTAAGGCCATTTATATTGCTGACAGCAAGAGGGAGATCGTTAATGTACAGTAGGAAGAGAAGTGGGCCTAAAACAGATCCCTGTGGAACACCCAAGGCAACTTTTTTTGGAGGGGAGGCATATTTTACTCCATTGACATTGAGTGATACAATTTGTGAGCAATCCCTGAGGAAAGAGGCCACGTTAAATTTCTTTCAGCACATTTTTAATTCATAATATCTAATTATTCAGGTAAGAAAGAGCCTCATTTTAAATATTTCAGGATTGATACATGGGAATTGCAGAGAGGCTGTAATAAATTTAATGGCAAATTCCAGCGGAGAAATCACAACAGCGCGCTATATTACGCAGATGCGTTATGCGCAAGACTATACAAGCCAATTGACCTTCGAATCGCAATGAGATAGAGCAAATGAACGTCGGCAGCGTTAAACAATGAAGGCTTAGGCTTTAATGGATAATGACTCATTAGATGTGATTTTTTTGCTAATTCACCTATAATCGCAAAAACGCGAAATTTTGTTTTTATTTACCAATTTCGCATTATTTTGTGTTATTTCACGATATCTCATCTCCCGAATTTCATGGACCTCTACCTATTCCTCTTTCCCGAACCGACCGATGGGCAAGGTATGCTTTCCTCCCCCAAACTTACTCTCTCATTGTCAGAGTTCTTCTTTCTGCGTAATTAGGTGCCAAGAGTTTTCAAACAAGCTGTATAAGCTGGGGTACGAATTGTCAATAGATGTGAACTTTTAATTACCTGGACTATACTACTCGCCCAACTTAAAATTGGTTCATGGCCCGCATGGGTTGAGGCCAATGCCCATATGATCGTACTGTTTACAGTTTGGCTTTTCGGCTCGTCCCTTCTCTTTTCTTTTTCCATAGCCTCCCCATTAATTGGAGGAAATACCTCCATAATATAAGACACCAAAATATAAAATTGAATAATACCGAAATTGGCACTGCCTTCTTCCATTTTTCATTATTTATTTATTATTTCGCCCCTTTTCAGGAATTTGGATGATAATTGTCATAAAAAAAGAAAAGCAAAAAATTGAAAAGCACCATGCTCATTCTATAAAACTGCCACCTGAGCATTCCCACTTGCATTTTTTTAAGTCTTCAGGTATACATATTCCCCTTAAGTTTTTTAAAACAATCCTATTCTCTACTAACTGCAAGGCATACCATGCATACCTCAGTATATCATTGAATGCTGGTGAGGACAACTGATGATGCGCGATTGAATGGATTTTGATTCTATCCTCACATGAGGAAATCTCTCCTTTCCCTTGAAGGAGGAAGGTGTAATTCTGTATTCGTGCAATAAACTGCTTTACTTGCCTGTAAAAATATACATCACACGGTTGGCATACGGATGTGCACTTCGGTGATAAATTTTTATTCTTCATATCGGTTCTCCTTCCTCGTCAATAAATAGTTCATCATAAATGGCACTATTTTTATGTCCCCTCACGAATCAATATGCAATAAATTGTGTTGTTATTAACGTATGGCTGGAGAAAGTTTTTTAAAAACTTGAAATACAACCCAGTAGTAAGTTTTCCAGATTTAGAATACACAACAGGAACATTTAAAAATTCTCTCTCCAGTTTCTTCACAGACCAAAACTACCTCCAGATTCAGACATGCACAATAAAAACTTTAGGAAGCAGCTTACCTCAGGCTGTAATAGCATACTGTGCTGTATATGAGCGTGTAACTTTTCTCACGCTCCCAAGAGCCACCTGAACGATTTTCTCTCCTTTCTTGGAGAGCGTTCTCTTTATATCCCCCTCTACGGATACCCGGTCTGATTTGTATTACTTACGAAATCCCTATTATATTTGGAGATCAGGCTTTTTGTTTGCTTCTGAAATGTCACTGCTGATTGCAATATTTCTTCAGCAGATGCTTGCTCGCTCGCTGACACGTGTTATGTTATTTTACATTGCACGATTCAGTGTCACTTCTTGAAAGATGCAACCCATGAAGCACTGGCAGAGAATTCAAATCCTGGAGATACGTACTGAATTCACGCTGAAATAGCCTCTTCTTGTAAAGTCCGGGTCATCACCGGCTCATTCCTGTTCCTGGCTTTCACAAAGTGATCGTGTACCCATCTCTCGATCATTTCAAGCTTGTCGAGTTTCGTTCTCCCTGATTACACATCTCTCTCCCATATGGAACCTGGGAAACTCTTCGAAGACAGTATGTTTAAATCTTTTGCTTTGCAAATAAGTTCCCTTGACTTCGATGCCAGCACCACAGTTTTATCATTCCTGCTTGGATGAATCTTGGCAACATAAATGTCAATTTAGGGCTTATTCTCAAAAAGCAGTCAAGTAAAAAAATGTAAAAGGTCTGAAATCAACAAATCTGAAGAAGATGGAACAGATTACAAAAAAATTGAGAAGCTGGCAGACTGGAAAAAATTTACTCCCTCCGAATCTCGAATCCTGATCTATAAAAACGAAAACGCGATACGCTACCACTAGGCCAAACCGTAATTGAAGTAATCAGCAAAATTTTAAAAATTAAATTCAATGTGACCATATTGTTAATTTTTTTATATGCTTTTTTTCTCTCAAACCCGGGTGTATACGGACAAAACCCTTCAATAGTATTCCTATCTAAATGTCTACTTTCAAATAAAAAAGGTTTCATTTTTTTTCTTGATATCACTTACACAAAGTCTCCTTGTTAGATGAGGTGATTTTGCACAAAGGAATTTATGGCATCAAGGTACGATGCCTACTCCTTGAACTTAATTAGGAGAGGAATGGAAATTGGTTGAAGTTTAGATTGTGCACGCCACATGCCCAAAATTACTGAAAATCTACTGCTAATCTAATTTAAAATACAAATTTTCACATATAATTTCACAAATAAAAGTGCAATGTAAATAAATAATAGAAAATAAATCCTTGTAAAAGTATCAATAATAAAGGAAAACTACCTGTGTTGAATGATCACAAAAATCATGACAATCTTTTTCATCACTGTTATCCTTGCAATCGTCATCACCATCACAAAAGAAGTCTGTCGGAATGCAATGCTTATTTTCACAGGTGAATTCTGTGGGTTGGCATTCAGGATACACTGTAAAAAAAAACAATATACTTTGTTAATCCCATTTGGATTTACCTTTCCCTATCACAGCATTTTTTGTTTTCACTAGCAGAAAGCAACCTCTTGAGTTGCATCACACATTTGGAAGAAGAGACACATTCTTTTGGTTGCATAGAACTCTAAATAATTTAGAATAAACACCATATCAGGAATAATAAACATTTATATAATACCAGTGGAAAAGTGAAACTAACTCAAAGTAAACAACATTTTTATATGGAGCTTTGTACCTTGAGCATCTAAGGATTAATGATATCCAACAGAACATTAATCAAAGAATTCAAGAAATTATAGTTCCTTACAAATGTAAAAAAAATCCTTCCCACTTAACCATATCTAACATCAATTCTTGAGAAAATATGTCTGCCTCATCATCCACAACAGAAGCAGTAACAATATACTAGCCATTCAAAAATTTGCATGAAAAGAGAATTTTTCTTTTTCAATTCGACTGATTGCAGAACAATAGAATGCACTGCATGGGCAATTTGATTTCAGGTCAATAAGTACATAAAGTGGAACCCTGTTAAAGCTAATATGGGCTAATGCGAGACCCCCACCATTACGAGGGATAGCAGATGCACCATCAATTGACCTAATGATGAGGATGAAAATAAATCCATTTTAATGAGGCCCTTTCGATACTGGCACTCGCCATAACGAGTTTCCATAGCCGGAAAACCTACACCAAGAGCCCCTAATCCCTGTAACTGCTGGCAATCTGTTAGAAATGAAGTTACCGTGGAGTGCCCAGTCTCAAATTTATGTTGTAAACTATCGTTTAATAAATATGTAGCTCTCATTTTGGTGAAAATTTTAACCTACACAAATTCTCGACCTTCTTTTGTTCCCCAGGCGGTAGAATGTAGTCAACAGCATGCCCGCACATCCATGAGTAGAGAGCATTTGAAAGGTAGACACCATAACCAAAAAATGCAAAACACTTAGTCTTGAAAATACTAAAGCAATACGAGAGAGACATATTGTCAAAAAGTGAAGTGGGCAAAAAATAAAATTTATATCTTCCTCTTTGCTCTTCACAATTTTAAAAAAACTAATAGAAGATTAGGTCTGCCATGGTATGAGAGGGCAAACCACTACAGCAAAAGCACCCGAGGAATGCAGAACATGAAGGGTTAGAATGGGCTTTGTTCAGGTGGTTTTGCCAACCTCAGTCTGCGGCAACTCCTGAGAATGGCTCCATGCTTAAGACAAAAGTGAAAATTTGGTGAAAATTTTAACCTACACAAATTCTCGACCTTCTATTGTTCCTCAGGCGGTAGAATGTAGTCAACAGCACACCCGCACATCCATGAGTAGAGAGCATTTGAAAGGTAGACACCATAACAAAAAAATGCAAATGAGTATTTCAGTGATAGATTGAGAATCGAGAACTTCAAGCACTCAGAAGGTTGGTTATGCTGATTTAATTTGTGAAATCATTATCTCCCTTCATAATTACTGGGGAAGCCTATGGTGTAAAATGAGAAGCCGTGGAAGAAAGGACTCAGATCCTAGCAGAATATCTTAAGAAGTATCCCCAGAATCATATAACGCAAATGAAAAGGAGCTCTTGTAAAACCTATTCCCCGGCATAAAAAAATACAGAAATAAAAACAGCCATCATCAATAGTAGTAACTGACTACTGATCCATGGAATCATTTAAATATCAAATCTAAGGTTTTGGTTGAATGTGGAATCCTTGGGTTAGATAGAATTAAG
The DNA here is from genome assembly GCF_921293095.1 of Ischnura elegans. Classification (NCBI taxonomy): domain Eukaryota; kingdom Metazoa; phylum Arthropoda; class Insecta; order Odonata; family Coenagrionidae; genus Ischnura; species Ischnura elegans. The sequence goes on along the minus strand of NC_060248.1, from coordinate 102,690,974 downwards.
CAAACTATCAATTTACTGCCACATATACCACAAAAATAGCAGTACCTGTGACATCAAACTGCTCATAAATTGGGATAGCTAGAATATGAATAATTACCACAATCTGGATGTTCATCAGACGTGTCACCCTCTCCACAATCTGCATCAGAATCACAAGTCCACACTTTAGGAATGCAACGCCCAGAAATTTTACAACGAAACTGGTTTCCTGAGCAGGTGGGCTCCATAGAGGAATTATTTGAATTACAATGGGCTTGATCTTCATCAGACTGATCATCGCAATCCATATCACCATCACAGACCCATTGTTTATTTATACATCGGTCATTGTCACAGCGGAACTGTTCACTAGTACATTGGACATTTTCTGAAAAAGATAGAATGATAAAAATAAATGAACCATTTAAAAAAATAGTAAATTTACATAGAATACCAATATTTGTCATTAATAATTACTAAATAAGAACTAAAAAATATGGGATATGATTTTTGAAATTAGGTGCAGAACTCCATATTTCCCATTAAATATTAATTTTTTACATTCCTACAAATTCACAAAACAAAGCATTTTGAGAAATGTTTCTTTGTGCTATAACATGAATAATTAAACAATCATTAAACTTACCACAAACTCCCCCAGGACCGAAGTCTTCGTCAGACAGATCACCACAATCATCATCTCCATCACATACATAGCGAGCATCCACACAATGAAGATTTTTTGCACACTGGAAAAACCCAACAGAGCATCTTGAAGGGCGTGTATAATTTGCTTCCACAATACAATCAGCGGTGGGGGGTGCATGGTCTCCATTGGATCGTGTGTATCCATCACGGCAAGCACAGGATGTACCATTTGGTGTAATCAAGCAGAGCTCTGGACACCCACCATTATTGACAGAGCAACCATTTGACCCTAAAGAGATTTACATAAAAAATAGAGCATTTTCCTTTCACAAAACATTGCGAAACCAACTCCGTTTCACAAAGCATTTGATTGGCATCAGCAAAGTACAAAGATAATCTATACTATCCCTTTAGGTAGTACACAACAATTGTCAAAGTAAGTACAATATTTATCTTTCACTAATATAATACTTCTCATCCAACTTTCAACATCAAATATTGAGAATCATTTTACATATTAAAGTAATCTTAAAGTAATGCAATTACTGTAGAATTTATTTTAGCCTAATGTCAATATCTATGTTTGAAGGCCACCAAATGCGTAGTGATTCAGGATAATACAGCATGTGACCTGCAGTTGAACAGTTGCATTGAAGGAAAATACTTAGCCTTTTTTAAAAAAAGCAAAACAAAATTCAATCAAATTCAGTTCAAGTGGGGCAATGGCAAGGAAAGTAACATAAACTATAAGATAATTGTGCGAAAAATCCACAGAGAAAAAATCATTCGCCTTGACCGGGATTCGAACCCGGATCCCTCGATTTCCGGCCGAGTGCTTTAGCCAGTTAAGCTACTCTCCGGCTGTGGCGCCGTGCGCACGATTTGGACTGCTCGTCGCATAATATGCTCAGCAGTCCATACCACCTTGTCCGGTATAGTCCACAAATTTCCACAGGGATGAATGACGCCTCGGTAGCTTAACTGGCTAAAGCACTCGGCCGGAAATCGAGGGATCCGGGTTCGAATCCCGGTCAAGGCGAATGATTTTTTCTCTGTGGATTTTTCACACAATTGTGCATTGTGGGTGACTCCCATAAAAGTTATCACCGTGGCTAGTCCCGGTATACTTAAATTCGTATAAGATAATTTTTGTTTTTGGGAAACATGGAAAAAATTACCCATTTTAGCCAGAGAAAATGAATTCCTAATTTTTTAGGACTACTCCACAACATGTTAAAACTTTGATAGAGATTTTTTTATAAAAGATATATAGTTGTTCAGCTAATAAATAAATATAAGCAATATTTGTAAAATGCAATTTTTACGTTGAAAGGTGTTTTTGTAGCTAAAGCAATAATGAGTATAGTATTTCACCAAAAAACCTCCATAAGTTAGAGGTTTTTGTCAAGTGATATTAAAATTTTTGTTGTAACTACACACATACTTACTGGCTGAAACCACTTAAGTACTAGTATAGCCCACATTTTCGCAGAACTTTGTACATAAACTTTATACCTGCTTTTACAGTATGCTTAGATACTAATACTAACCAGTCTGAGATGAGTTATCAAAAATCCGTATTTCAAATATGGGAGGATTTTCCACACTGATAGTTTCCAAAGTCGAATTTAACAGATTCAGTCTTTGTATGGTGCCATTTTGAAACTCTGCCCAAAACAAGAAGTTGTCGTGGTAAGCAAGACCATAAGGATGATCCAGCTGTTTGCCTCGGAAAACTACCTGAGTAATAAGAAACAATAGTGTCACCAAAGTAACTTTTTTCAAAGCATAAATACTGGAACTTGTATCAAAATAAGAGTTCTCACATGATTCCACAAAGAATGTCATTAATGAGGACAATAGTATATTCTCACTTTCCATAAAAAAAATCTTTATTTATTTCAATATTTACCTATATCTCAGAAAGACACATACAGATCACTTTATTAAATTATACCATTTCCTAACAGCATGGTAGCGTGGATGTAAAACATTATTAGGCAAGCTATGCAGAATAGGGTGGTTTCCTTCATCAAAGAAAACGAAAGGCATTGATTGCGATTCGTTACCCACCATTAGTGTATTCATAATATACAAATTATTTTGTTTTAGAAATACCGGGTTAGACGAATGGCAATGGTCCATTTTTATCCTCATTTGAAAAGGGCCAGATTGGCGCCCATGCGATGCCACTCCACGTGACGTCACAGGGACCTAGTTTCTATACGAGAAGATAGGAGTTATACGTCGTCTGAGGTTACCATTGCATGCATGAGGCGCAGAGCTCAGGGAAACATGTCTTAACAATCACTTATTAAAACTGGCTAAGGTCGGAAAGTTTTCCTCGTTTGATAAGTTATTAATAATCCTTATTTAAGCCAAGCGCTACCAGCCAGCAGGGTACTAGGCTAGCCGCTAGCAGCCTGCGTCGTATCAACGCTAAGCCTCGCCTCAAGGTCACCTCGCAGGGCGGGAGGGGGAACCAGAAATACGTCACGCTGAGAGACTTCCCGACATTCATACTTAAGCGTCGCGTTTTCGGGCGCTTGAAAATTTTCACTTTTCATTTAATCACGAAAAATAGATATCGTCATTTAAAAATCTAAAAGCGTGAAATACGTACTCCAGGAGTAATAATCTTTCGATTTAGGCAATAAAAAAATAATAGGAAACCACCCTATTGTACATAGAAGAGTAGGGTAAGTTGGGTGGATGAATGAGATGAAGAGGTGTGCACTGTAAAGCTGAAAACACAGCATCTTAAATGCACAGGATGAGGCAGGATAATTATTACATGTTTATTTTTCCCACATACAATGAATTTGCACTAGGTAAATACATGTGAAATTAGAGTCTTAGATGTGAAGTCATAGGAGACAAAAAATAATAAAAGCAATACATGAACTCAAATAAATAATGAATATACTGTCTAGAGAATTTTCTAGGGCTGACCTCGGTTGCATAGTGGCTGTAGAGTGCACCATCTGGCACTTTCTTTTTAAAGAAAATTGAACATGTTCCAAAACTTGAAAACCAGTATCCAGATTACCGATTAAGTTATTTCAAAATTAAATAAGGTATTCAGTCACAATTCTAGCTTCTAAGTACAAATAAATTGGTTGAGATGAACAAGGATCCTATAGACTTAACATTCCAGTAATATAACCATAATCTGGAGAATATAATTGATTGTACCTATATGTGCTGGCTTAACAATTTTAACTAATTTCTACCTATATTCAGATTTCAGGATGAACTATGGCTAAATGAAGTGACTTATTCACCTCTTAGAATAATCTCAACAAAGTGACTTCCATGGCATTGACAGTAAAAACATGTCTTCATAAAATTGTTCACAGTTTGAATAGAGAAAATGGTACATACAATAGACATTCTCGTTAATACGAACAATTACTGAGTTCTCATTATTATGAAGCAAATCGTTGGTTCTGACGAAAAGAAAAGAAAGACAAATATAGTAATAGACGAGTTATTATAAAATTTTAGAAATTACGAAACTAAATTCTCTATAAACTCAGTAAACTCTCGATTATACAAAGCAGGATATTGTAGTGATCCGGAAATGGAAGATTTCCATTTCCAAAATATGTATAAATATGTTGTTGTTTGACTTCTCAGAATAGCCAGCTATGACAAACTATGCCTCGGGATTTGCACCTTTTCACTTTCTAGAACGCATAACCTTCCTCTTCCCCTTCCTTTCCCCTTCCTCTTGGGCGAAAACATCCTGGTTCCACTTCCCTATATAATGGCACTCAGACACTCAGGACGCACTCAGGACACACTCAGGACGCATTCAGGAACTCACTCAGTGTTAGAGTCGAAGCACGGGCCGTTTGGCCCGTGCGACCTAAGCGCCTCGCTATCCACCCGCGCCATCACCAGCAGCTCCTCTCCTTCCCGAGATTTTGGTAATGTTCTAAATTTTGGCTATTCTGGACGCACAAATTCATTATTACTTCATGCCTTTTGCTTGAATTGATTTTGATATTGGGTTTTTGAATGGAAATAAACTTTGGGGTGAAAACTTTAAATACTTGTGTGTGATTATTCGCTTCCCGACACCAAGGGCAAGAACCCACACGCAATTCAAAGTGTGCGACCCGCGACTTTTCGAGGTGGTGGGTACCGCACCCTTACAATATTACGAAGTTTTCGATAATACAAAGTAAAATTGTGGTCCCAGCAAAAATTCTATGGTAAATACATGGCGCAATTTGATATAACGAAGTTTTGATAATATGAAATACTTGAAATTACAAACAACTGGCTCAGTCCCCAGGAGCAAATGGCATTCGTTTATACGAACTAAGGCAAAAAAATTGTCAACAAAGCTAGTTATTCTGGCAAAAGCAGCAAAAAAGAAATCAGTGCCTCTGACTGTGGTGCATAAAAGTGCGAAAATGTAAATGATGGTGCAACTTCAGAAGGAAAGGGTTCGGCAAATAACTTGCAGTGGGAATCAAGGAGAAGGAGGAGTTCATAGATAAACAGTAAAACGAGGCACCTTAGAGTGCACGTTCCAGCCGATATAGTGAATGAAATACCTTTCTATTATGGCCATCCAATCCAATGCTCTCTATCTTGTCAAGAAAAGCATCACACCAGTACAATTTCTGAGCTGTATAATCAAGACTCAGCCCATTTGGCCAGTGCAAGTTGTCCTCAACAAAAACTTCGCGATTAGTGCCATCCATCCAAGCTTTCTCTATTTTTCCATTAAAACTGGCACCACTGGACCAATCTGACCAATACATGTACCTGTAACAAACAGCTTTCCATGAGACAAATAAATAAAGATAAAAGATAATGAAGGCAATAGACAAAATAATAAAATGAAGACTACATACAAATTTAAAATCTTGGACACTAGAATCAATCACAGAGATTCATCATGACTTTAACATTAAAAAATATATTAATTGTTACTTCATTTAACTTGCAACATTACCGCTAATGAGTCCTATCTTGTACTTGACAAGACTTTTGATGAACATCCAGAATGTGGTAATTATTTCAGTCATGCTACCTCAATTGATTAACAGTTTGGTCTCACAGGTATATTGGAATATTTAAGGTGTACAGGGTAGTAATTTGATAATTTGCTTAATTCTATCGAACCCAAGGATTCTAGATTCAACAAAATCCCTAGATTTGATAATCAGATGATTCCATGGATTAGTTGTCTAATACTACTATTTAGAGCGGCTGTTTTGTATCTTTTGTTATTAATTCACCCCATTTTTGGGACTTCACATTAGGGAAAATCTTTCTTTTGTGCAAAGCAAACCGAAAAGATTTAAGAGCTCTGCATTTTAGGTACTCACTATAATAAGCTGAATAAATTTTTTCTAGGGCTAGCAAATGCAGCTCCTGAGCTGTTACATTATGAATAGGAGTTGTTTTAGTTCCTTATAAAGAAGTTAATAAGCTTAAGCAACTTCAGTGAGCTTCAATATTTGGTTCAGAGAAACTGGTCAGTAAATAACGAATTTCTGTTGCACCAAATTAAATGGTCATCTCCTTCAATTCCATTACATGTGACTCTACAGTATTTGGAACAGGAGGTTGTATAGCTAACATGACAGGAAATATTCTTATCCTAAGCAAAACGTTCCAAGTTTTAAAATGCTTACCCAACCCATTGAGGGTGCACACTTAAAATATTTATCTGTCCCAAGTGAAGCAACAAGCACTCAAAATTAATACTAACAAATCACCACATGATATCCAAAGCAAAATACCAAGATGTGACAAATAACCAAGCATTTCAGTACATAAAGGCATAAGGAACAAAATTCAAAATCAGAGATTCACAAAATTTCCCAAAATGTAACTTGAACATTATTGGTGACTACATTACTTATGGATGCACAGCTCAACTCATAATTAACCCACAGTTGGAGAAAACTTCCAAGGATTCAACAATTGCTACCAACACCTTTACGTTGAACACACACACACACTTCTGAAACAATGTCACAAGCAACTCACCCTCTCTTAGGATCCACAACTATGGCCCGTGGATGGAGCATATCGCCATAGATAATTGTTCTCCTCTTGGATACATCATCCAGCCGAGCAACACTGATTGCCATCAAGCCTTCGTCTGTCCAATACAAATTTCGACCCATCCAGTCCACAGCCAATCCTTCACAATTGTTGATTCCTTGATCAAGTACCTTTTCACGTGATGAGCCATCAAGTTTTTGTCTTTCAATCACATACCTAAAACAAGGTAGGTAAAAAATTAACTTCAAACGTGTAATGGAGAAATTCATTTCTTAAAATTAATTCCAGCAAAATATGAACATTACATCATAAAGCATCAGAATATAATAAATGACTTAAAAACAGAGATGGCAATAGAAACTAAACGAAAGTAAAAAAAAGAAAATTTCAATACGTAGTTTTGTTCACGGGAGCAAAATGTAGAAACGAAATGAGATGGATTTAAACCCGGGGAGCTAAACTCAGGGTCGAAATGAAATTGGAGCCAAAACCACATCGGGTTTACACCACAAACTAAAACTCTGGGACGAAACAAAACGCAGATAATATTTCACACCAGAGGGACCACGTGCTTCACCTTCAAACAGTTTAATTTTAACCAGGGTTGGTTGATTTAAATCACTTTGATTTACCTGATTTTTATTTTAAAAAATCAGGTGATTTAAATCATAATGTGATCTATATGTTTGATTTTTAAAGAGTCAAGAAAAGGAAGCTGTAAGTGCATAATTTTGATTTTTATTTCTTAATTAATACAATGAATCGACAGTTACCAACACAATAGTGGCTCTTAAATAGAAATGATACTGTAGGAATGCATTTTACATGAGAATTAAAAAAAATGGCTTTGGTTAGAATACTTGAGTATCCGTTGAAAAAAAATTGTTTCCTGATTTAACTTCTAAGCGTAGGCACCGTACAAAGTTGCAATTACAGAATTTTTCTAAACTTCATATGCTTTAGAACCGCATAATATTGCACATTTGATACTTCCAATGGAAATGTTATATTATGCTAGTGTAATTTTTAATTTGACACCATTGGCATTTCCATAGTTCTCTCCCCTGATTGACTAAATGTTGTATTAAGTTAAGAGTATGTTGCCTCTTATTGTTTCTGCAAACGATCATTCTCCAATATGCTGCCCAAATAGTTAGTTTTGAAAATAACTGAATTTTTGATGAATGGAGAATAATAAATATCTCATTTAAATCAATAAAATCCGATTTAAATCAATAAAATCTGATTTAAATAAAAAAATCAACAAAAATGATTTTAAAAAAAAATCCTGATTTTTATCAACCCTGATTTTAACCCACACACAGAGTACAAAGTAAGGTTGAATGATGCAAAGGCTTGGCCTACTGCCATTAGATGCTTGGGGCACTCATATTTTTACCACCAACAGGAGAACGGTGAATGCAAACTGGCCATTCGTTTTTAAGCTCAATGATTTAACCTCTCGACACGTATGTCAAACGCAATGGGTCGAAACTATTATCTCTTAAACCCCTCCACTCAACATTTGGGATCGAAACTTAACTATGAGCAGTGGAGTTTCAATAGATTTAGTTTCATTTCCAGGAGTAAAGTTTCATCCCGGGTCGAAACTAAACTCCTTGGTGATTTTAATTTCGTGCAGGAACTAAACTAAACCTAGGGCTCATATTTTCATTTCCTTCCGGGTCAAAACAAAACATTTTCATTTCATTTGGCATCCTTTCTTAAAAATGCATGCTAGAGCAAAAATGAAGCTTTGAATACTAAGAATAGGCGTTTTCCCCAATATTTTTAAACGTTGATAGTGAGAATGTTTGAAAAATACAGACACCCATATTCCTCTATTTCACAATCGATTGCCTATTTCTAGAGCAATTTGCCATGAAAAAAATCACCAGCCTTAACCATTTCACAGATAAGTTGATGACCTCGTGTGCTGCTGCTGAGCAGGTCACCAATTCAAAGCAACTCCTTTCTTCCTCTCATCAATCTAGTGTGATTCATTTGGATGTTTAAACTCTTGTGAGTAGTGAGTGAGTTCTTCCAGAATGAGTCAATGAATCAAATCTTATATGATGTCATGAAATCATTAAAAGGAGGCACAGTTCACATTTTTTTTAAGTACGAGAGAATGGCTGCATAAGAAAGATTTTTTATTGCAACTTATCTTTCCTTCCCATCCACCAAATTCTTTTCAAAAATGGCTATTTTTGGTCATGGTGATCAACCTAATCCTTTTAGAAAATTTGGAGAATATGCAATTATTCTGATATCCTGCTGTAGGCTCTTTGAAAACTACAAAGTTTTCTGAAGGGTGCCCAACCCAACAATTCTGGACCCAACAGCCACCATAACATTTTAAAAGGACATAGATGTTACTTTATTCTTTCATTTCTCTGATGACAGGGAATAAAAATTACTCAAGATGATAAAGAATTAGAAAAGAGACAAAAATTAGAGCATTACCTTTGAACATCAGAGTAGTAAATATACTGTGTATTCACATCATAATCTAATGCTGTAGGCCGAGTTAAATCAGTGATGGGGATCATTACTTCTTGATTTCCAACCCCTCCATTACCCATTCCAATACCTTTAATCATTGCAGGTCTTCCCTTTCCGTACAATAAAAATGTTGACTGCCTAGCAACTGAAAATTAAAGAAAAACCTTAGCAAACATTTTACACACACAAAATTGAAGTTAGCAAACACAGGTTGTGAATATTAAGTGAAAATATAAATATATTTATATTATACCAGAAGCCTTGTATAAGTGCAAGAGTTTCAAACATTTTTAATTGGGCTATAAAAATTTCTATGCACACATATTAGAAAACTAAGCACCAAGAATGCTATCATTCCTTCAGCTTGAGCAATAGTTCATGGCAGTTTCAAGTCATTTATCTTCAAAACCTTATGGAAAGTAAGCCAGCCACATGTAAATTTGTTCTGCCATACTTCCTTAATCAATAACAGTATTAGCATGCATATTGCATTATTATCCTTAGAAGTTAACCCTGAAAACTCTTAATGAAAGCTGGTGTATTTGTTCTTTGGAATTATATTTGCATTGAATGGCTATGTCATCTTAAGAAATATTTTATTATTAAATAACATTTAATTATGGCATTGAATTTAGTTGTTCACTAAAATATAACATTAAAGAGAAAAAATTAAGTATAAACTTATCTCCGACAGTCAGCTGGGGTATTTCCAAAATTGGATCTCAAATAAAAACCAAAAAATGCTGTTTGTAACAAGACTAATGGGTTGAGGAGTGAAATGAAAGGTATGGGACAGTTCTAAAGACTATATTAACCATTTTCTAGAGGTGGGTTAAACTGTTCATTTTGATGAACCATTCACTTTGAACCTGTTCAGTAAAAAGAACAGTTCAAAATATCTGTTCGTGGCGAACAGTCAGGGTCATTCAGGTAGAAAATACTGTTTATGGGACATTTTTAGTAAATGAAGGCTTATTGTGGTATCATACGGTTTGTGCAGCTTGTCATAGTAATTTCAAGCAAATTCTGTCCGGGGCCTTTACTTGGTCATCCGTGTGCAGGACAATATCTGCTGTCCACTTGTAGAATAACCCAGAATTAATATTTATCAACCCAGCGTCTGATGTTATTCGCGTATATAGCACCAGAAAAGTTTTAAAATGCTGCTCTTATGAGAAATTTAGACTTTCATACACAGCTAACTGTTCTTTATAAATATTTTTAGCGTAAACGTCATTTGTGAATCTCTCTCTTAGATATCTATCCATTCTAACGATGCAATTAACTGTCAATAATAGCACGCGTAAGACAGTGAGAAATAATCCATTGCTAAATTTGTACTTTTGGTAGAATATAAAAAATAGTGGAATCTGTTATACCCATGGAATGCTGTAACATATTTAAATGTTAAACATTGAAAGCAAAGAAAGAGTTAGCTGGCCACGGAGATTTTCGTGTTTTCACATATAATAGTAAAACTTTCTCTGCTTATTTTAATATTAGTAACATATGAACGCATTTGCTTCCAGTGTATTTTAGAATGTGCTTTCATTGATTTAGATTAGCTTTCTACCATTCAAATTATAAATTTGTGACTATTTTTAAAAGAATGGCATTCACTTTTAGAGATTACTAATGTGTAGGAATAAAATTTCACTAAGCTGTAACATGTGAAAAAACTTGATCAAACATTCCTTTTTCTGTAACAGCAACTCTATAAATTCTACAATGTTGTGAAATTACGAATAGGGTGGTTTCCTACTATTTTTTATTGCCTAAATTGAAAGATTATTACTCCTGGAGTACAAATTTCATGCTTTTTGATTTTTAAAGGACGATACCTATTTTTTGCGATTAAATGAAAAGTGAAAATTTTCAAGCGCGCAAAAACACGACGGCTAAGTATGAATGCTGGGAAAACCCCGCATGACGTCATTTATGGTTCCTGCTGTTGCTGTGTGAGGTGACCATGGGGTGAGGATATGTGCTTTGCTGCGATGCAGGCTGCTAGCAGGTAGCAGAGTATGGGTGTTACGAGCTGCTAGCGGGTGGAGCTTGGCTTAAATAAGGATTATTAATACCTTATCAAACGAAGGAAACTTTCCGACCATAGGCAGTTTTAATAGGCGATTATTAAGAGATGTTTCCCTGAGCTCTGTGCCTCATGCATGCATAGGTAATCTTGGACGATGTAAAACTCCTATCCACTCGTATAGAAACTAGGTCCCTGTGACGTATCAGCAAGTGGCATTGCATGGGTGCCAATCTCGCCTTTTTCAAATGCGGTTAAAATTGACCATTGCCATTCATCTAAACTGGGATTTGTAAAACCAAATAATTTGTATACTATGAATACACTAACGGTGGGTAACATATGGCAATCAATCCCTTTTGTTTTCTTTGATGAAGGAAACTACCCTATTATAATCTTTAAGCTAATGAGGAATAATTTTGGTCGGATTTTTTCAGTCTTTTTTAATTGGCTCTAACAAAAAATCTATTGTTGACAATTCTCTCATCCTATGGCGGCGCAAAGTGAATTATGCATTTTTCACCGCTGGGTGCATATTTCAGCTGTCCTTCACATGCGCCATGGTCTGGATTCTCACAAGATGTCCTCCCTTCAGTGCTCAACGTAAACACATCAACAGTTTTTTTCAGATTTTCACGGTCTCAATGTCATCAAATTCACAGTCTGTTAATAAGCCAACAATAAGACAATTACCCGCCGTATATGAACTAAAACTTAACGTACACGACAGACGCCGTGAATTTAAATGCAGCAATGAAAAGTGATATCTGTCATGACCTCACCTATCGTTTGCAAAATTCATGGCCGACTAAAGAAAGGCCCAACCCAACTGCGCTCTTGCCTGGACGCCAAATACCATGGCCTTCTTTAATATGTGAATGCCCTTAGGACCACTCTTCCGTCTGGACACCTTAAGTCCTTTTTTAATTCCTTGCCGAGAGATCGTTTTTGCGCACGTTGTTATTACTGCACAGTGACCAAATTTCCCTTATCCAATCTTTCTAAGATCGCAGAAAATATTTTATTAAAATTGTTTATAGATTGCACTAAATCAAAAAAACAATTTCGCATAACTATAATGGACTTGGTTTGAAATATATAAAGACATAATAAATACCTGCTAAAACACGTTATTTTCACTTTATCCAATCAAACTCAAACGAGGTGAGCGCAGTCTATTGAGAGCTATTGCCATAAATTGAAAGCCTATTCACCATAGAAATGTTTCCTCAAGTCAAATTCCAATGGTAAACTCATATTTCGAATGGCATGTGCCCTCATTTTTTGTGGTAACCGAACTCATAGTTACAAATTAGATAATTTATGTAAATGGTTCATTCTGGGTCTATTAGAGATGCAAATTATTTCATTCCTCCTTTTTCGAATTAAAGTCCAACCCAAGCTATCATTGAAATTTTGAAATTGGAACGCTTAGACAAAATAACAGACTTCCGCCAATAAAAAGGAAAATATTGGTTAATGTGCCGTCATATAGTACGGACCAATGACTACAATTCGAATATTCGTGTGCGGATAAATGCGTAGACTAAGAGTCTGCGCATGCCTGACCTTGAAACATGATTAATATATCGAATTTGAACAGTCAATCGTAGTATTATTACCAAGATTGAGATATTTTTAATGTTTCATGGCAAAATTCATGGCTTTTTCCAGGTTATTTCATGATAGACGAAATTCATGGCTTATTCACGGTTGAGTAGGAACACTGCAATAGGTTTATTGGCTATTATTTGCTCCACTTCCAGTAAACCGACAATTTGCCATAGCGAGTGTTTATAACGGCAGTGTGGGGTCTCATTTTATCAACATTGTACTGAGCTCACTTGTAGTCTAAACCTTATGATGCTTACGAATAAGGACGAGTCAGTTCTTAAATTTTTTCGGTTCTCGGTGCCGGTCCGGTTCTCCCCCATCGGTTATCGGTTCTCGATACTCAGTTCTAAGAATGAACTCTCACTATCTGAATTATTGGCAAATTTAAATGAACAACCGCAAGAAGTGAATGAAACTAATTTCACTAAAGATGTAAATTAGCAGGATAGTTCTTGGAACGCATCTCGCTCGTACGTCGAAGAATTACTGCACATGTACATGATTCAATCGTAAGACCACTTTCAGACAAAACAATTTTCCTCTGGCCACTGTTCACAGCTCAGCACACGGTGTTGCAGAGAGTCTTCTCCGGTCATCTCGTGTGAGAGATGCCTGAATTTCACGTGAATGTCTACCGATGAAAATGCGTTTCGTATGAAAGTGGACTCAATGTAGCATTGTCTGTATTTTACGCTGTAGACAGCACATCGCCGGGCCAAATGAGCGCCGTGCCATCAACTGCACGATTCGACATGTTTGAAGACGTCCATAGAGACCGATGGTAAGCTGAAAGAACAGCGCTGTGTGTGGACGGCGGCAGGCAAAGAGTCAGCTCGTTTGAAAGCGGCCACGGCTACAGAAATGTTAATATTGGCGAGAGCGCAAACTGACGAACTCCTAAATGCACCAGTTAGCAAGCAACTCTCAAAAGACAAAAAAACGTGGAAGCCATGCAATCATAAAGTAATACATGCTTTTTTCAATCTCTTTTCACTTTTTGGCCTTAAATACGCTGAAGACCATTTCGGCTTTGGGTGCTACATTCAAATCCTTGCCAACGATCTGAGTCAGTTCCAAAGTACCGACTTTATGCAACCGGCTCTCAATACCGGTTCCACAGCCAAGAACCGTCAGTACCAAGAACAGGGTACCAGACCCAACCCATCTCTACTTACGAGGGATGGTTGGATTGGATACCTCGGATCCAAATACCCACCGATAATGTCCTTCACCTAATACTTCGGATCCAAATTCATTGAAGAAATTGAATATGAATCCAAAATTTTAAATTAATGCTTTTCTGAATACAACGTCCCATGAGAGGGAGTAGAAAGAGTTCCGATCCTCTCTTCGCAAACGCCGTTGCACTGCAACTGCTTGCCTACTCACAAACAATTTTGTTGAAAAGCTCTTGTAGGAGTGTTGCAATGGAAGTTCAGCTGTGGAAAATTTTAAGGCAAAACATGACAGGCACATAGCATAAATCTTCCCAAGAGATTGAACGACAATCAGGGGAATCTCAGTGCCATAAGATAACCACGGCGTAGATTTCACAAAACCACCGTCGGTCCTCCATCAGCCCATGCCTCTAAGGTTATTTTTTTCCTTTCCAAGACCACACAGACAATAAATCATTATTCTAGATGGAAAATACAAGTTATATGGGAACAATGGAAATGTGTTTCATCCTTACTCACATGTTATCTGTCTCACTGACTGACCTTTTTTGGCCTACTAGCTTCAATTCTCCCAGTTTCTGGAGGCCAAATGCCAGGTGAGCCACCTACTGAGCTTGAAGATATCGTGAAAGCTTTCACCAATTGTATGATGTGCACGAGGTTCAAAAAAGAATGAGACCTAACGTGATGCATATCTGACAGCATTTAAGTTTTTTAAGCTTTAATTGATTGACACAAAGGTCCAACAAGGCTACTAATATTCAACATCGTCCCAACAGCACAATTTCAGAAGAAACAAGCGTAGCATGAGCACATTTAAAATTGAAGAGACGGACTGGAACTTCAGGCAACGCAAACTGTGTACATCACATTGCCCCTTCGCTTTGAAGGCAATGATGTCACATGCAAGATCGGACGTGTTCGTCCCTTGTTCCTTCACTCGTAGCCTCATTGTTTGAAAGACGGAGGGAGTGTGCTCCTTCTCCTCTACCTCTCCTTCAGCGCTCTTCACTTACAAGCATTTCCAATTTCTTCTATCTGCCATTTAGTCCAATAGTGTACACACTTGTTTGAATATTTTAAACTGCAGGTTGTAGCACCACATAATTTTCAATTGCAATAATCCTCATAATATCATCTGAAGATGATTTTTGAAAAAGCAGGCCTTTAGCATAGTGGAAATTACATGGCAAGACAGATGGTGAATATTAAGAAGGTATTGTCCTTCAAAACTATGCTTTTCTCTAAGTTTGATATGTGATTACTATTTGCAGCAAAAATTCTGCGGGATGCCCACTCGTAGCAGTAAATTTAGCGCACCCTACAGAGCAAAAACCCAGCGCAATCATTTCCATGTTCACCTCTGAGGTATGGATGCGACGGCGCGATGCTTACGAGTAAGAAACGCAAACAGGAGCATTGCAAAAATACGTCACTAGGGGAAACTCCCCTGCCTGCCGTTTGTTTTTAACCTATGGTTTCAGATGACTGACTCACGCTGAAAACCAAGGCCATTCTGTTCCCTTTGGATTTGCGACCGGAAAAGGGGGGAAGGGGAGACAAGAAATTCATGGAAGAGACCCCCATTTTTGGCCACAGTATCTTGGAAAAAAGGTGCGTCTCTTACACCCGTTTACACGGTATTTAATTTATTTGTATCATAAAATCATTGCATCAATTCAAAATTTTTACTTAATCCTAGTTGTGGATATGGATTGCCATTTATAACATAATTTTAAATTTTAAGAACAAACCAAAGAAATAGGATCAATTTTTCTCACCAACACAGCGTCCATCTTTGATCAGTCTATATCCAGGTTGACAAATGCACTGATTGATAGGAACATCTTTCTTCCATGCAGGAATGCAAATATGTTGGCAGCCTCCATTATTTGTATTGCAAGGATGTGCCACTGAAAATTAAAGTTAAAGTATACATTTACATTTAGGTCATTTTCATGTAAGTATTACAAAATGCCTTAAACAAAAAATTCCAAGAATTTATGGATAAATCCTGGAAGATTATAATTCATTAGGAAAGACTTCAACTTTAAAACTACACTATAAGCTGATACACTTTAACATCTATGGTAGACTTACCATCAGGTTGACGCTGCCTATGGAAAACATGGATTGCAAAGGGACGGCTAAAATTTCCCAGAGTTTTGTGGTCATTGGAGCGAAACTTATCCAATCGTATCACGCTTGCACTTCGCCAACTAGTTACATATAAATAATTTTCAAAAACTGTAACTCCATATAAATTTTGAACCTGCAATAGAAAGAGAGGGATGTGCTTTTAGGCTCACAACTGGCTTATGATATGGCTGTGATTAATACATGCTTCAAGAAATGAGAAGACCATTATGTGATGTATAAGAGAGAAGTAATTCTAATCAAACTGAATTTCTGTTATGCAGAAGGAAACGCCAAAGGGAGATAAGTGATTGTAAAGTGATACTTGGTGAGTGTATAGCTAGTCAACATCAGCCTGTGATTGTTGACTGTGGAATTAAAACTGGTAGAAAAGAAAAGCAGAAGGGTTTTCAAAAGATACAAGGGCGGAACTGGAAGAGGAGGGTGTCACAGATGACTTTAAGGAAGCTGTACATGGTAGAACCAAGGATACTCATTAATGTACACGACTGGTGGAAACTGTGAGATGAACGTGGATGCTGCTGAGGAGCTTCTAGGTAAAACGTTCTGAAGGTGTACCAAAAACAGGGAAGCATGGTGGTGGAATGAGTAACGGCTGAAAAAAAAGATAGGAAAGAAGAAATGGAATAAATCGGAAAGGCAGGAGGACATGGAAGCATATACACAAGCAAAGAGGGCTGTGGCAGAGGCCAAGGCAAGAGCTATGGATGAGCTCTACGAGGGATTAGAAACACCAGAAGCTCTCACGCGATTGTGTAGCATAGCCAGAGCAAGGGGTAAGGATTTCATCCACGTTCATCAGATTAAGAATACAGCTGGACTGGTGTTGCGAAGAGAAGATGACATTAAAAGAAGGTGGAGGGAGTATTTTTATACATTTTTAAATGAGGAGTATCAATGGACACATAAAGGGAGAGAAGGGCCCAGTGAAAATGTAACAACAGGAATAAGTAGGGAAGAAGTTGTGGAGGTGCTTCTGAAAATTAAGTAGGAAGAGGGAGTAGATCATGTGTGGGAGCTGTTAGGTCCGCTTGACATGGAATGGAACCTTAAGGTCTGCGCTCCGTGTGCAGACCATAAGGATCCATTGACGTTAATTTATTTATTATTTTTTTATTGAATCATTCAAAAATAGCCAAAATGGCCTTTACATTAAATAGACAACTTAAAATCTGCAGCTTTAACACATATAGATTATAAAAAGGATATTAAAAAAAAAAAGATTCTGAAGATTCTCTTCAAAGCTGCCTCTTGAATGATCTCATAGGCATTGAAAGATCCCGGGAAGGATGAGTAGTCGAAATGGTATTGAAAGAGGTAGGGAGTCTGTAAAAGAGTGATCTCTGGGAGAGAGA
Source organism: Ischnura elegans (assembly GCF_921293095.1). Classification (NCBI taxonomy): domain Eukaryota; kingdom Metazoa; phylum Arthropoda; class Insecta; order Odonata; family Coenagrionidae; genus Ischnura; species Ischnura elegans. The sequence goes on along the minus strand of NC_060248.1, from coordinate 102,673,473 downwards.
AAGACCGAATTTAAGTTGGTTTAGTAGGTGATTATTACGAAAGGAGCGAGATGGAATGAGGAGTGAAAAGAAAGGGAGTATTTCTGAGGATCGCAACTTGCCATTTAAGGCATTGTAAATGAAGGAAAGATCATGAAAATTCCTACGAGAGGATAATGGGACCAAAGATAGGGCAGACATTACCTCAGAGCGAGAAGAATTAGGTGAGGAGGTGAGGAACACGTTGTCGGACTACTGAAATAAAGAAATTAACAGAGCGTTCAAGAATTTTAAGGTTGGAAGGACAGGCAGTGGAGTAGATTACGGATCAGTACTCGAGGATTGGGAGAATGCAACCCGTGAAAATTGCTCTCATGGCAATAAGGTTGGTAACAGTAGTAGGCAAAACAATATGCTAGAAGGTGTTATGCCTCCCTCACAATAACAAGAAATATAAAGAACATATGTAAAAGTAAATATATAACATGTGTCTAAGGCCACTACAAGAAAAACGTGCTAAAAACGTGGCTGCGGACCACCGGAAAATGGCCATTTTAGCAAAGTCAACAAAATCGCTATTTTTCATCACAGAAACCCGGTTCAAAGATGTGCTTGATTGGCAGGAGTGCCATGCAAACGATCATTTTTTGATGATCGGATTATTGATTGATTGTTTTACAAAATGCAGTCAGAGTGGTCACTTTTGGGGAGGGAGGCCCCCTGCTCAGAGGGTCCAAGAGACAGGCCAGCGAGGGTGAGCTCATCGAGGAAAGGGTCCCGGATTAGCGACCCTTGGGAGTGCTTTGGCTAAAGCGCTGAGTGAATGGCAAGGAGGAAGAAAAAGTATGTTCACAGAAGCCTGCCGTGCGAACATACCAGGTACGTTCACAGCAGTGATAGGGTTAATCCGGTGTGAAGGCAGGAACTGTTCAGCGTTTTGCCCATTCTTTCTTCCCACGAACAACGATTTTGTTCGCCTTACTTACGCATGATTGTGATGCAGTGTTGCATTCTGCAGGACAACAACTTTCCTGGATTCCATGTATAGGAATTTGCTTGTATTTATATATTTGCACATAAATCAATCGCGCATATTCACAGGAGTCTGAAGAGATAAGAAATTTTGACAAAGTATGGTTTTTTTCTTTCGATGATTCCTAAAAGAAACGTTCTTACGAACTTTGTTATTACAAACCTCCGGTTTTTAGGTCCTGTGAACTTCGTAATAATGACAGTCTACTGTACACTACCTCGACATGAGAAATAGCTCAGTGCTGACAATTAAATTCTATCAAGGAAAATATTTGTATACTCACAGGAAAGCCCCTTTTCACAGTTCGCCTGTTTGTCCCATCATATGAAACTCTTTCCACGAAGTCCAGGTAACCATCAACCCAATATACATGCTTGTTTGGATAATCTAATGCCACCCCATATGGATAGACAATCTTGTAATTGACTAGAGGGGTGCGTTCTGATCCATCCAGGTTAGCTCTTTCAAGCATTGGGGTGGAGACACCCCACTTTGTGAAAAACATGAGCCTGAAATGAAAATAAAGAAGTAAAAAATTGTAACATAGAAATTTCAGAGTAATTATTAAGTAATAAATAAAAGTTATTCACATATCCAGATACAGTCGGATACAGATTGGTGAAATTAAGGTGTTTGCATTCAATGTTTCTCAGCATTTTACGTTTTTTTTTTTGGAGATTCTGATTCTTTCCCTATTAATATAATTTAAAAATTATCCTTCAATAGCATTTCCACATTTAAGATTTTTTTAAATTTACCTGCAAAAGATTTTTAACCTGATAGACTATTTTTTCATGATTATTACGGATGGACATATGCAGGATTTTTTTTTCAGATCAGATCTGGATTGGATACTTGATTTCAGGTGTCAGATCTTAGGATATTTTCGGGTCCAAAAGCATTTTTAATTGTCTGCTATAAAACAAAGTCATTATTTCTACAGGGTCCACACAATCAAAGGAATGCTATTTTGATTGTAATATGTATTTTAATATTTTCACTGATTAAAATCATTTTTACAAGCTTTCAAGATATTTTTAAAAAGCACAGATGGCAATAGCAGTGGGGGGAATACAGAGGAACTTTTTTGCTAGCCTCTTAACGGCAGGAAGAGATTCCCTTGTCTTCCAATATTTAGATACCCAAGAAGTCTAAAGAGAAGGTTCACAAAAATATTGTTCAACCTATTTTGCACAAAGGTCAGAAAGTCCTTATTCATCTCACAAACAAGCTCCTGAAATGCATCTTGTTTGTACGTCAACAACTTACTACAATTTAGATATTGCGGATTCCATGCAACGATATGTGGAAGGCTATTAGAATCAGTTTTGATCGAAGGATACTTATCTACTGCTATTTTATGATTAAAGAGAATGACAATCAAAGTTTTGATGACTGAGTCATGCTCCACGGCACTAAAAAAAAACTAAAATAACCAATGAAAGAAAACATCAAGAGGGCAAATTTCAAGAAAACCTTCCGTTAATAGCCCGCTGGCCTTGATGGTGCCGGGGTAATGTCCCATCTGCCAACCAAGGCCACAGATTAGAATCCCACCTGAGTGGATTTGCCACCATCCAGGGAATGGATACAAGTACATAATTGTCAAACAAGTAAATTGTATGAAAGGACTATCTAGTCCTAAATTTGCTTGTAATAAAGACAACATTATAATTAAAATTAATTTAGTGCCATGGATAGTAATCCAGTCGTCAAAACTTACATTGTCATTCTCATGCAGGCTTTATTGCTGTCCAGTACCAACTATTTTTACACAATACCCTTTGGCACTACTTGAATACAAAAGGCAATTACTTGACAATTTCAAGATTTAAATAATAAACACTTAAAAATGAAACATAATTGCACTTTGCCACAGTATGTGCCACACTTCCACTATATCTTGCCTGAATCAGCTGAATTGAAATAAACACCATATGACCTTAGACACAACAACTGCATGAAATGATGGGCTCAAAACATAAAGAATCTTACCCTCTAGCTGGATCCAGAGCTATACCCCTGGGCTTGCTTAGGTCCACATCAATTAATATAATACAGGCTTTCATTGTAGCATTGCACAAGAAAATCATCTCTCTTGTATCATCCAGGAAGTACCAGTTCAAGCTCACCCAATCCAAAGCAATATGAGTCATAGCTAAAACGAAACAAGACAAAACTTAGATGAACTACAAATACAGATTTAATAAAAGAATGGCTGATTATTAGAGGCCCGTAAATTTCGCGAGACGCGATATCGCAAAATAATGTGAAATAATGCGAAATAACATGAAATAACGCGAAATCAGTGAATAAAAACGAAATTTCGCATTTTCTGCGATTAGAGGTGGATTAGCGAAAAAAATCACATCTAATGAGTAATTATCTATTAAAGCCTAAGCCTTCATTGTTTAATGCTGCCGACGTTCATTTGCTCTATCTCATTACAATTCCATGGTCAATTGGCTCGTTTAGTCTCGCTCATAACGCATCTGCGTAATTTCCTGCACTGTAGTGATTTCTCCACCAGAATTTGCTGTTAAATTTATCACAGCCTCTCTCTTTGATTCCTAAGTATCAATCCTGAAATGTTTAGAATGAGGCGCTTTCTCACCTGAAGAATTAGATATTATGAATTAAAAATGTGAGGAAAGAAATTTAACGTGGCTGTGGAAGAGCGGAAATACAAGCTCACGCGACCGGTACGCGTCAATGCCGAGCATAATTCCAGCCATAGAGGGCGCACCGCCGGGCCGGATTGAAATGGGCGCCATGGTTACCATGGCGGCCGTCAACGGCTCCGGGTCGTCAACTGCGCGATTCGATTCATTTAAAGACATCCATAGACACGTATGGTAATTTGAAAGCACGAAGCGCTAGCAGGGGAGGAAGGGAAGGAAGGAACAGAAAGGATAGGAGGACAGGGGGTTCTCCTTATTAGCAGACGGATCGTCGGTTATTCGGCTCTCTACTGAGCTACAATGCAAAAAAAATCATTTCAACATTGGCCAAATCTAATATCTAATTTTTCAGGTGAGAAAGCGTCTCATTCTGGATGTTTTAGGATCGATAAATGAGAAATAATTTTTCAAGTTTATTTGAATCCGATTATGTTTTGTTAAGCGTGCTTCTTTCACTGCCTTCCCTGACCGATTGGCAACAGCTGTAATCAAAACTAAGCGATTTTGTTGTACCTAGCTGCTGTCCTACCTTCCCTCAACACCTGGGTGAGGGGTATCGAAAGGGAACCCATGATATGAAACATTTCAGGTAATTTGTAAGTTATACAGTACTATGGTTATACCATAGCTACCCAGCACTCAGTTTGAAAACACCATCGTCTAAGGTTGTGTTTTGCGGTTGGACTTTTTTTAATCGTGGTTCCAGCTTTAAATATCGAACGAAGGATAGGAATTTTAAAATGCCAATAGCTAGTGAGACCGTTGATACCAGGGCAAGTGAATTCAGCTCAGAAGGATTTCATGTGAAAGACAGAGTGTTACTGTGCAAAGTTTGTGATAAAAGATTTTAATTTGAAAGATGTGACACTTTGTTAAAGCACATCAGTAGCGATACACATAAAAATGCGAAAAAAAAGGGGACCTGCTAAACGACAGCTATCATTTGAACACACAGTCACTCAGTCAAAGAAAGCAAAGGAGGAGCTAGTTGTTGCTACTACAGAAGCATTTTTGACTACTTGACAAGCCAAAAATTCTGGAATGACTCTCGAAGTATACACATATGAGGTACTGGGAATATGCCGTTTGCTGATCATATTCACCAAGACTACATACTTGAACCATTCATATACCTTGAACCAATATAAGTTGAACCATTTCTTTCATTTAGTTTTATTAGAAATTTTGTAGAATCGAAATTGTGTTAGATGTTATGTAAAATGCTTAATAAAAGTATAAGTATTCATGAAATGTGTACCATAAAATAATAAAACGCCCATAGATGTGGGAAAATTGTAGCATTGTAATAACACCGCCAAAATTTTCTATAACACCGAAATCACATGGTTTTAAAACAAATTTTAGCAAAAAATAAAACCACTTTCACGGACCTCTACTGATTATCAAAATAGATCCAAAGAAGTACTGAAAAGGATCGGCATTACACAAATGATTTTTTGCTGTACAACGTAATTTTTTTGTACATTTATAATGCTTGGTTCTGTGCTAGGGATATAAGCAACAATTGAGAGAGAATTTAAATATGATTTCATTTACACCAGCAAATAAAATATACTTTTACAAGAATGGAAGATATGAAGCAGAGGTGGCTCATCAAATTGGTAAATTTAGATACTAAATATCCCGAAAAGACACATATTTAATAATAAAAAAGGACTGAATAACACAGACTAAATCGTGGCATGATCAGGGGTGAGGGGCCACAGGGGCGCAGCCAGGAATTAAGGGTTTTTAGGCGAAACTAATAATTACGGGTGTGGGGTTATTGCATACCCACCAGGATGAGCAGGAGTTGTGGGGGGGCCCTCCTCCAGAAAATTTTTAAGAATAATAGTTCAAAATGGCGAGTTTTATAGCTTTCTGAGGGATATTTGATAAATCCTAGCACTATTCTATAAGTAATACTGATCCAAAAAAGTAAAATGGATTAAACTTAAAAATTTCTCTGAGCTCTGAGGGGGAGGGGGGGGGTTTATCCCCCAAAACCCCCCCCCTCGCTGCGTCACTGAGGGGCCACACCCTACACCATGATTTCAGCATAAGAGGATTAAAATTCAGTTCTTCCTATTGTACCACATATGTATATTGAGTTGTGCACTAGGCCTCATGCAGTATGGTTTCACTTTTTCGATAATTTTTATGGTATAGTTAGCCATTTTCAGGGTTAACCATGCTTTTACTGACGATGCATTAGACTTTGAATATTTAATGACAAAGAATGATGAAAACAGAAATATTTCTGGTGTTTTCAATCTTGAAGTATGAATGTAATTGTTTGTTAATTTTATATTGACTTTAGCCTTTTAGATGCCCTTTAGCCTTGCAGATGTCTGTACTGCCAATGGTGAAATGAATTTATATTATTATTATTATTATTTAAATGGCGGAAAATTGATAAGGGCTTTTGTTTATGCTGTCATCACGGATGATAACTAAGGCTGTCATTTTGAGGTCATTATTTGAGCTCCAAACACAGGAGAAAATATGGCAACATTTTTTTTTATTTAGTTTCACAAATGATTTCATGCTAATTTTTTATCACTTTATGTTTGGGTGACATTAAATGTAGGATATCTATACACTTCTTTAAGAGGGATTTTCTTCTCTACCTATAATCAGTAGATCTTTAAATTATTGTTGGCTATTAATTGTATTCCAATGTTTGAGAAGAATTTGAGCAATCTAACATTGCGGTCTTTTGATTCATAAATACAATAGGCAAAAGCCTGGGCATTAGAGAAAGCCAGAAATACAAACCGCATGATTTATATCCCAGACTATGCGAACTTCTCTTATGGCAATTATGGTTCAATACTGCACTCTCAACACATACTAAATGATAAATTTATTGCCCTTGCCACTTACATTCCAGGGAAAACATTGAAGGAAGTGGAGGATCCCAATACTCATCCAGGTTGTAGACTAGTGCACATCGAAGGGACACTTGGGTTATATTGTGGCGTATATAGCACAGAGATTGGTTTCGGTGATAAAAATCAAGCGCAAAAGTGTGATGCTGCTCCTGCATTCCCACTGCCACCCTACTTTGAGGGCTCCCAACTCCTTTGCTGCTCCCTTTGCCACACTCACTGCCATCCAGCCTCATACATTGAATGTCCTGGCCAGTGGCAAAAATAATAGCACCAGGATCATCATGGGGAACTGGAATGTACACAAATATAATTTTAGTAATCGGGAATTGTGGTGATATATTAGCATAAAATTAACATACGTACTTACAAGCAATAAGTTTATTTTATTGTTTAAATTATATATATATATACGTTAAAATTCTATGATTGAATACAGTATCTGTGAAATAATTCTCTTGTTATTAGAGTAGCTGCATAATCAAAAATGCAACAAGCATTACCACCAACAAGAAATATGTTAAATTTTTCAACAATTAACATGTGTCAGAAGATATATCAAATAGGATCCATTAGACTTTTATAAAAAAAATTTAAAAATCTGACAAAAATAAAATAATCAGCATTGGATAAATACTTGAGGCCTTGCTTGCCTCCTCTGTCTTCTACACATTCAATTTAGCATGAAACTTTGCCACAAACAGAAGTCCCTAAAAGGGGTTGAATGTGCCACCGTAAGACACCACTGCAGACACTATCCATTATTGTTTTCATCCAAGCTGAAAAATAGACTATACCGCCCATTTTTGATAGAATAATTGCAAAAGGTGAATCTATGCATCAGCTCTAGTGAATATTTTGTACGTGGCTTACAATTATACCAATTAAATATTAAACTTAATCAATTTTTAGGGTTTTTTTTAAATGCATGCCTTGGCAACGCATGTCTTGGAAACTCATGAACCTATCAGGATGATTCGTTAGGCAGAGTTAATCTATTTTCCTTTATCTACTAAAAGAAAGTACCATCATACACTCAATTAGTGACAAAGGACAACCAATTCAATAACCATGAGGCCATGTAGAACATTTTTCACACTGTGAATGATACCACCAACTGTCTTTCTCTCCTGTTTCCTTTCCCTCCACTCCCCATTCCACCTTTTTCTCTCGCCTCCAAGGCCTAGCACCCAAATGAAAGCCTCTATCCCTAGAAAATAAGAAGAATCGTCTTCACCCAATAAAGGTCTGACTTTCCCCACCTTCGCCTGCAATAGTTGGTGTTTTGTTTTGGGAACCAAGGGGATCATAGGCACAAGCAGCAGAAATTCAAGAAAATGTTTTCTGAGGTAGTTTACTTGCTAACCCTCAGTGACTCGTGCCCTATTTGCAAATGTGAGAGTTTGAGCCCACTAGGTGACTCATATTAGCAGCCAGCTTCCTCAAAAGGGGAACATCGAAGGAGGAAATGTGATGCCCAGAAAGATATCTATTTCCTATTGTTTTCATGTAATCTGTTCCAGAAAGACCTTTCTCACTTCTCCCATCCTCCAGATTTGTTCTTCCCGTCCAGCCACCATAACCACGTTACACTTTCGACAGAGGCTGTGCTAGCGGTGGCTTCTCACATTATAAAAACAGTAAAAAAAAGTTGATTTCAAATCGAGGGTAACCCCCTTTACATGCTTACTCGCTACAACATAAAGGTATTAATAAGTTCCAAGAATGACGAATAACATTTGTAATAAGGGTTTTGAAAAATTCCAAGTGATACTCAAAAATATACTTTGTGTGAAAATAATCTTCATAGCAAGATAATTATATAAAATTATTAGTAACTGACAATTCCTGATAAATAAGTTTTTCAGAAGGCAAGAGATTACATGGAGCACTTCCCACTCCATGCATATGCATTGATGCCTGTAAAAATAGGAATATTTTATTTTTAAAAAGTAAGGTACCAATGGATGAAATAAAAACAACTCTTGAACGCCACCAGAATAGATTTCCTCTAACTCCTAACATGTAAGGTATGGCATACAAACAACCAAGGTTTTCAAGAAAAATATTCATTACAAACCATTAATAGCTTTGCAGGTATGGTTAAGCTGCTCATAGCCCTTGACACAAGAGCATTTATAAGTGCCTGGCATATTTGTACATATTTGATCACAAATTCCGTCCAGTTGACATTCATCAAAATCTGAAATAAAAAAGAGAAAATGTCACTTGAAAAGCCTGGAGAGATATGATATAATTTGCATGCAGCCATGGTAACAGACAATCCTTCTTATGAAGTAAACTCAACTTCCCAACTTTTCTTCTCTAGCTACACTTTCAAGTGAAGTGGGATACCTAGCCCTTGTCTGCCTAGGTGATTTAAAGTTTGCCAACAGGGAAAATTCACAATTTTTATAGAACTACTAGAATGAGAAGATTGCTACCTAAAATATTCTGTCAAAAATTTTGTGGATGAATAATATTTTATAACTGTAATATCAGTCTCAAAAATAACTGTTTATTGGCTGCTTGAAAATATGACGTCATCGGAGCACAAGCACATGACGTTACTGCCTAGCATCACTATGGAGCAAGGAAGTTGATCGAAAGTGGTAAGTGCTAAAATGAATATTTAGTCAAAATAATTCCAGTTGTAATGTCTAACTGCAAATTTTGTATAAGCTGTATTGCCAATGGGTTGTTGAAAGACATAAAACAGATTGTTAGGGGAGATTTGGAAAGCCTTATTTGATGATAAGTTGATTGTATTGACTAACAGAAAGAAATAATTTTAAATGAAGGTAATTAGGCAAGATAAACTCAACACTTTGCTAATATGATGCCCATTACATTCACTCACTTCAAAACTTACAACTTTGGCTTGTTTTCTTTCCGTAGGTCACAGTTGAAGAAAATCCGAGTAAATAAAGCATACAGAGTACTTGAAACTTATTTCTGTATCTGTCAACTACTTTTATGATTACTTTATAAATACCAATTGACTCTGAACTCTGGCCGATTGGAGAAAATTATCTGTGTTCTGCATGGTAGGTTACTAAGTAAATACCATAGATTTGTAGCTAGCAATGGATGTACATATTAATCTCATAGGGCTTGAAATAAATATTTATAATTGTTTGTAAAACACCTTTTTCTAATTGCATGATTATTTGCTCATCTACTTGCTTTTACTCAACACATCTTGGAAGCAACAAACCAATCACTGTTTTTTTCAGGAAATTAGCCACCATAAGGGAGTCAATCAAAGCTAATCTTCCAGTTGGATTGTACCTTAGAATTACTAAATCCCTCTTCAGTCAATTAGTCCCTAGAGGAACTCCTTAAAACGTCTATGATGTTTATTTACTTCGATCTCTTTCAATCAAGCTTATCAAGCCTCTGATCCTGTAGCAAAGTGAAAGGTGAACCGTGCAATGGTGTCAAACCATTGAAAAGGTGTTTCAGGTCATATGAGTTCATGGGATTTTAGAAAACTTTTTATTGGCATTTAATAACATGTAATGACATTTATGACACTCAGAGAGAGCTATGGCTTATATATTTGGATTTGTGAAAAACTTTCCTACTAAATGAGATGTAGTAGCAGAATATAAAAAATTTCATGCATGTTCCCCATTCATGAAGGTGTCAACCATACATGAGAACAATGCAACATCAGTTTCGGCCAATCCATTTGAAAATTATACTTATCGATTCCTAAACATTCCAGATTATATGAAAATTGACTTCTCATACATATTCCCATTCCCATGTAGGTACTCAAAGAGCTCACTTCACTTGATATTTGCCATTGTTCCAGGGCAAAATTTAATTGCCAAGCAAAAATATTGCAGTCAATGGAGCAATTACTTTAATTATTCCTTTAGCTGAATGATGAGTTATTTCCAAGGTCACCCCAAAATCCATTATAAATTTTGTTATTACACTGGTCATAAAAATGACATCAGAACTCAATAAGACTAATACAAGAAAACAGTACTGTTAAAATGTATGCAAGCAACTCAACTGGGTAAGAATTACAGGCTTGAAGGAGTTTTTTATAGTCTGAATATTTGACAGAAGTTATGTAGATGGGTAACCCAGTAGTCTGCCTAATCATACATAAATATTCAAAATTCACTAGTAGACAGCAATTTTTGTGATGAACACAAAGACAGGATAAAACCTGATGGCTATGGAATGGAATGGGGAAACAGAATCAGGGCTAGAGCCATAACATAAGATTCATTACTCAGATGTATTTTATTTTGGCATGTACTAAGAGAGAGGGCTAACCCGGGAAAAGACATCAGAATATTACAGTAGGCCAAATAGATAAAATATCCGCAAGAGGATACATGCGAGAATCGATACCAGATATACCACATTTGTTTTACAAATAAAATAATTGGAAAAATGAGCATTTAAAGCACAATGTGTGATGCTGACCTTCACTGAATAGCATTTAACAAACAAACTGCAAACAGTACTAACCTATACATTTTGTCCCATTAGGCTGTCTGCCCTCAGGACAGTAACACAATGGGCCTTTAGGAGAAGGTTTACATCCATAGGAACAGTTTGTGTTGCTACAAATAGATTCATTGGCTGAAAATGTAAAGAAAAAAATTATATACACATTTTATGCTGTTTTTATCAGTTTTATCAGAAAGTCAAGTGCAATCAATAAAATTTTACCCCAAAAAATAATACTCAGCTGAGTGAGTGAGTAATGTGAATTAAAATGGAAATAATTACATCAACTTCAATTATATAAAAATATTCAACACATTAGGTTTATAATAATTATATATAAATTCTTCAATCAAGCTTACCACAAAAATCTCCTTCATCTGACTGGTCTTGGCAATCAGGCCTTTTGTCACACAGATTAACAATAGGTTTACATGTTGAAATACTATCATTACAGCGGAAATAATTTGAAGGGCAACTTTGTCCTTTGGAGCCTGAAAATACAAAATAGTAGCAATTGAATATCTGCTAATATGTATACATCATTCTTTTCTAATCAACAAAACAAGTATCATTATACGTATTTCAATTGGTTAAATAGATGTTCGAATATCCCATGACAGAATTCTATACATCTATACAATATTTTCACAGGAAAATGCTTACGTCATTTTCTTCTATGCAATCTGCAACAGTTAATTTTTAAGTGACATAGTACATAATATACTACAAGAACGTTGGATGATAAAAAGATCCTGAGAGACTCCTATCCATCGATAAATGGACAATCTTATGATTAATAATTTGTAGTCTTTCATTTAAATGTGGTAGGAATAATGGCATAAATGAAATTACTTACACCTCTGTACATCTTCATCTGATACATCTAACACCTGATTTGGTCCAAATCCACAGTCTGACTCTCCATCACAAATCCAACCAAGAGGGATACATTTTCTACTACTGGTACACTGGAACTGGCCTGGTTTGCAGCCTGCCCGCACTGTGGTTCATTGGAGGTTGAAAATATAAGCAAGCATTAACTAAGACAAAATAATTTTTTGCTTCATTCAAAAACTGAAGAAAGAAATGCAAAAACAGACAAATAGCAACAGCAATATCATATTAAAGAAATAATGTATCCCCATTCAATTTTATTAATTAAGAAAGTTTACAACAATAGCAAATTCTAAAGACAACTCTCAACTTTGGGAAAGAAATAAGCATGAAATACCATGCTCCCACTGAGGTCAGTCAAACACTATGATGGGCAAGAATAGGAAGAGTGAATGGGAAAAACCTTTAACTGTTTACTGAAGGTCAGTTATAGCTTAGTTATTAGGTATAAAGCTTGATGTGACTGAAGTGAGAAATTTATTACAAGAAAACTTCCTTGCTGGTACTTATCAGCAGCATCCACAAAATAAGAAAATACAACCAAGTAGATGCAGAAAAAGTAATCAGCTATAAGTGAGGGAAATGGTAATGTAGGACAATTATTAGGGTGGAGATGGGATAAAATAGCAAACAGGTAACAAACAAAGAGAATTTGAGGGAACTGTACAGAATACCAGAGAAAGATTTTCACCATAGTTACACCATAAAGAATACTCACACCTCTGATCTACACCTTCTCTTAGTTCCACTTGTTAGAACAAACACGATTTGCATCTCCTCACCCATTTTATCCCACTCAATCATGAGGAATACTTCATCGATAAGAATGAAAAATCACTGCACCTCCATGAAACTTACTTTCCAGATTTAAAAAATTCGTATGTTCCTTATCGCCTCTCCTTTTACACATTTCTCCCCCACCACCATTAACCCTTAAACCTCCTTCCCGTGTATGGTACAAGAATGGATATCAAGAATTGCAAAATACAACAAATAATATGGTTAACGGATACAACATTGATGAATAAAATGCAGTGGATGAGGTTGATCTCCAACCAAGACTTTTTATTGTGGAAATAGGTAGTGACCTGAAGGATAAGGAGGTTAGAAAAATGGTCTGAGTGGCCAGTGGCCAAAATAATGACCAGAGGATTTCCTGAAAACAGAGCTAACGGCCACCAATGCAATGTTAGGACTTAAAGCTAAATTCTGAATTAGGGAGAAGTGCTTTTAAGGGTTATGAGTCGACAAATTGAGGCTAGACAAAGGAGTGCTTGGGTGACAAATTATTTGTGACTACGGAAGGGTAGAGTCAAAACATGACATGATACAGGTAGTGATAACTTGTGGAGAGAAACCTACAATATTAATTACCAGAACATAATTGCTTGGGTATTCTTGATTGTATTAAGGCAATGGGTAGTCTTAACAAAATAGGTATTACATGGAGGGAAAAAGAAATATGTATGTATTGGAAATTTATATAAGCTCAGATTTCATGAGGCAGCCTCTGAAAACTAAAGGCTTGCAAGCATTGACCAAGGTGTTAGACAAGCCTGTCCACTACCACCATCCCTGCGTAATATGTACGCGGGAGGCATGGGAAAGTTAATATATTTGCTGTAGAGCCAATTCTTCTGTAGTTCATATAGCAATGGGACCAAGTGGTGGGTCAGAAAAACACTTCATTCTGGACATCCCAACGAGGTGGTACTGCATTTGGCAGCCTCTTGCCAATGGGCACACGGAGAGGGAAGGAGTGGAAAGACCATTGCTTGAGCCCACTGCAGCAGGGAAATATGATACACGTGCACACACCAACCTTTTAACTCAAGCACCTATCTTCACTGAATGCAATGCACAAACTGTAGAAAAATAATTAATTTTCCATAAGGAGGGGTGGAGGCTGTGCATGATCCACCTGTGCATTATGTCACGGCAACTAAACGAGGCTGGTAAGTTGTGAAGTTTGATTCATTAGAAATCATGACATTGATTTTTCAGTCAACTAAACACTTACACCACTGAACTAATGAAGGAAATTGATTTAAAAAACCGAAAGTCATTCAATTTTTTAAAAAGGATTAGGAGACATTTTTGGGGCTTAAAATAAAAGATATGGTCCAAATCTTGAACAAAAAGCAGGTTTTAACCACTTGGGTAGCACATTGGAAGAAAACAGACACAGCCATAAGGATAATAGGAGCTTGCTCTTGCAAAGGAATTTTTTAAAATATAAAAGAGGCAATGAGATAATAAGGTGCAAGAGTGCAAAGAAAAAACTAGCAAAGAATCTGATTTGGATTTTGGCACTCCATAGTCCATAAATGTTGGACATTTCGGAAGGAGAAAAATAAAAGATCAGAAGAGAGCAAGATGTGGGTTGGAAGGAGAATGGAGGTGCAATGGATGGAGAGGAAAAGGAATGAAGAAGTATGAAAAATGGAGGATGAGGAGAGGAAACCTCCAGGGGGGTTAAAATGGACACAGAAGTTATGGTTGGAGTGATTGCTTTAAGGGAAGGGATGCTGAAAAATGTGTTGAGAGGGGAGGATATCATTTAAGCAGAGAGGGGAAAGGAAGAGACCGGGGTTAATGGATTGGGGGTATTTATCATTTACGTGAGGTGGTATTGGTTCTAATTTGACCCCTTTCCTCCCCCTATATGAGATATAGATGCATTTGCCTTGACCACTTTGGCTTGACTAGGCTTGAAAATGGTACCATGATAGGGCCCGAAAATCATGTAGAATACCTAGGGAGAGCCGAAGAAACAATAATACTCCCTCTCTTTAATCCTCCAAAAAAAAACACAAGCTTAAAAATAATTTATGGAAACATAACATAGAGAAGCAAACAAAATATCCTCCATCAACTACACATTATTCCTGTACTTCAACTAAATTTTTTTCTAAAGTTAACATTTTCTTGATTAGGAGATTCCCAAATGGAGAAAAGATACTGGAGAGGGGGAAAAATTAGCACAAATGTGATACCTGTTCACAAGCTAACATCAACAACATATATATAACCCTTTACATTTTTCATCAATTTGAGTGCTACATATTCAGTCATACTTACTTAGCCCTGCTTCTAGAATTGTAGAATGGCTGGTTTACATCCCATTTTGTCCTGTATTTCCTAGAACCGCCATGCAAAACTTACCTCTCTATGTTATAGACTTATAAATCAGTTACCACTATAGTCAACTCTATAACAGATGTATTCTATTTCATGACAAGCAACTTTTAGTATTAATAAGTTACATGCAACAAATACTGAAGGATTTGGGAAAAAAATTAATAAGGATTGTACAAAAACACTAAATCAGGGAATACAATCCGCTTATTCAGCTGCTATGTAACCTCACACACATGTGACCCCTAAAGGCCTTATTGAAAGCATAAATATTTCATAATTTTAATTAGATGGATTTCCATTCGTCATGAACCAATGTGCCACAGTGCCAATTCAGATATTGTTGGTGCACAAAAAACAATTTTGAAGCAAAAAGAAGATAAAATGAAGTCTGTTTGAAAGCAATGATATTTACCACACTCAGGAGGCTCATCAGACCCATCAGGGCAGTCTCTGCTGGAATCGCACTTCCATCTTAATGGTATACACTGCCCTCCCTCACAACGAAAAAGGCCTTCAGGACATGTGCCAGCTAATGGAAATATATGCAAAAAGAAAATGGATTACTTAGATTTAAAAATTTTAAAGGGTTTGAGGTATATAAGAAATATAAGAAGAAGGAAGGGCTAATAAATGGGAACCTATGTTCTATATTCAATAAAACCATCAAATGTATCATGCTGAATATATCACAAAAACACATCAAAATCACCACCCATACTAAAGACAGGCATTGCATATTTTTAGTATGTACAGCTGCAAAAATATACCAATAACTATTTGTTAAAAAATGGTTTAGAAAATGTGAATAATAATAATCGTCTCACATATTATGCTTCAAGGCCCATAAAGAGGAGAACTTCACTAGATTTTATTCATATATTCATATGCTCCCTTATCTTACTCCTTGTAAAACATTGCATAAATCCACAGTTTTCCAAGAACACAAAAAGTAACTGATATATAAACAGTTATCAACACTATCACCTAGAACTTCAGTTTAATGTAAGAGAAAAATTATCCATTTGTTAAGTTACAACCGATAAGTTTTTCCCACACATTGTACGCCTTAATATTACCACCTAAACCACCGCAGGAGGTGTATTATAACAATTGGATTCTATACCTAGAGCAATGCATCCCACTGCGAAGTGGCAACGTTTTACCCATAAATTATTAAAAATGTAAATTTGAAAAAAATTACTCAATGGTAATGCCTTAATCGAAGGCAAAAATATATAAAACTTGAATCACATACTGTAAAACATTAGCACTACCACGCAATAGTCCTATTGGACTTTACCAATTCGTTAAATACATGCACCAGGGTGAGTAAAATGTTCCAGGTGCAATATTTTAATACCAACTGAATAACACTGGACGGCATGAAAATCGGCCCTGATACCATTCCTGCTGATTCTTACGTAAAATGACCTCCTAAATCCGAATATGAACTCCTTTATTTTCCGTCACCCACCATTTTCGGGGGAGCTCCCCCCCTCCAATTTTCATCACTTTTCGGTCATTTGGAGGAATTAAAAGGATTGTTTTAGCATTTAAATTTTTTCTAGGGGTTTTGAGGGGAGCGAAATCCTAAACACTAAATATTTATGGTAAAGAGGTAGATTTGGAGGGAAACAGTCTCCGTAAATTGTGTAAAAACGCATTGAAAATTATCAATTTTGCATTTTTTTTGCAAAATTTCACGTTTAAAAAAATTTCCCGCTTCCATTTCACATCATCCTCCCCCGAATAATATAAATATATAACAACTAGAAACATCAGTAATAATAAAAATATTTTGCTGCATAGCATAGCAACAAAAATTAAATAAATATAGAAATGGCTCGGAAGATTCACTTTACTACGATGGCCTCTCCCGCCTGTCCCGCACAGGCTTAGACGGCAATTCTCTTGCTTTCGCAGCTAAAAAAGGAAAAGTAATACTTTCTAATTATGCGAATAATATAAGATTGAGATTTTTATACTCTAATTGGAGTTAAAAAGTATTCTTTCTCCATAATCATGGAGTTCCACAAAGTATCAGCCTCTCAAATCAATTATGTACATATATTGAAGTTGACGTCACCTTCCCTCAGTATACCTCTAATGATCGCAGAGTCAACTCTTTCGGTGTTCTGGACAAGGGTCCTTTATTCTAAGTAGTTTAAATTGTGCAAAACAATTAAAGTTGTTGTACTCCGGCTTTTTCCGAGTGAATGTCAGTATGTGGGCTTGAGCTGTGATTATTACCGTGATTTAATGTGTAATTATGTTATGCGTGTATAAAAATCATCCTCATCGATTCAGCTATGTTTGTGGTGAATTGACTTAAACATTGCAACAATAACCTCTTTCTTTAATTATTAAAACTGCATATAAATTTTACTCTGACTGCCAAATTGGCGGTCAGGGCTAGGATTAAGCTCCAAGTGTTTGCTGTACCACTTGTTACAGTAATTTGACAAAATACTTGGTCAAACTACTATTACTGCTTCTGAACTGCTTTCTTTGTGAATACAACAGCCGCGTCTGAGAAAAACATTACATCTTACGGAACTGGCCTCGGCGAGAAATCTTCACACATGGTTATAACAATGTTGCTCATGTTTCCCTGGTTCCGACAGAAAATGTTCACTTGCCACCATTGCACATCAAACTAGGACAGATGAAATATTTTGTGAGAGCAGTCGACAAGACAGGAGCTTAATTTCAATTTTTAACTTAACGTCTTCGTTTTAGTGAGGCTAAAGCCAAGGAAAAAATATGTGGGCCCCCAAAATAGGAAACTTTTCCAAGATTCGACGTTTATGAAACACCTGGGTCATAAATAGAATTGAGCTTGGCTTGGATTCTGAAACGTGTGTTAGAACTTTTAGGGTGTCAAAGAAGTGATGATTATGATGCCCATGTCGAGGAATTGCTGTCAGGGTATTAGGCCATGGGGTGTAACATATCAATAAAAATGCATTTCCTTCATTCACACCTGGACCTTTTCATAGGATATTTCGGAGCAGTTTCAAATTAACATTGGGAACGGTTCCATGAAGATATCACCAAAGGAGAGGAGATTTTCAGAGAAGTTGAATGCGGTCATATTGGTATGTATATTAGGCCTACTGCTGGTTTTTGTATGAGAAATTTCTACCCCAGTGTATAAATGGAAATCAAATACCAAATTACTTTTGTTATTCATCGTTCTTCACATTCCTTATTTTTCTCTTTGTTGCTGCGCGTGTGGTATTGAGGGCGCCAGCATGGTAGCGTACCTTCTGAACCGTTGGCACAAATTTTCATTATTTTTTCTATGCCGTGAGCTTAAATATTTTTATTATTGCTAATATGAGCTGTTGATATATTTTTCCATCATTCTGGGATATTTCGCGTAGGGGAAGATGAAATGGGAGCTGAAAAATGAAGAAAATAAGTGAAAAAATTGTGAAGAAAAGGAAAGGATGATTATTTTTAATGCGTTTTTTAAATCATTAACGGAAACTAATCCCCCAAAATCTACATCCTTATCATTAACTATCATATTTTAGAACTTTTCACCTCTCAAAAACGTATTAAGAAGTATAAATGTTAATATAATCCTTTTCATTCCTACGAATAATTGCAAAAGTGATGAATATCAGAGGGGGGGGCTGCCCCCCGAAAATGTTGGGTGATGGATAAAAACGGATATCATATTCGAATTCAGGAGGTCATTTTACATTAGAAACAGCAGGAATGGTACCAGGGCTCGAGAACAAATTATTTTTTGCCATCCAGTGTAATCCATAAAAAAGTAGATTATTTACTCAATTTCCTTTCTTATTACTATTCATGTTATATTCTCATGCACCATTCATTTGTTCCCATAGTTTTAAGAAAATGCATCACTCCCTCTTAATTAGTTGTAATTTGACTTTTTCTAACATATCAATTGTTTAAAAGTTACGTTATTATCCTGAAATTTTAAAAGAGCATACAGAGGACCCTGGTAAAAAGCTGACTGAATCTCAATAAATATTTTGACCCTGATAAAACAACAAGCAATAAGTTTCACATTGAAAAATATGTAAATTTTGATATGGTCTACTCTATTAACCCTGTAAATTTCAAGACAATATATCAAGTAATATTGTGGAAAAATTAACAAGAATAAGCAAGGAAAAAAGAACGATCAGGCACGAGTGATGCATCCACTCAAAACAGGTAGACAAGCATGGAAATCCTCATATTAGTTCAAAATGTAAAAATGCTGTCAAAAAAAGGCTTACTACTAAAGCTTTGAGGTACTTTTAAATCATCCACTCTTTCCGTTTTTCAGAAGGCCAAATCAGAATTTCAGATAAATTACCAATATTTCGTGACAACTTTAAAATATAAAGCAAACAATTGCTAACTATTTTTTTTCACAACTCTGAATCTATCACCTTTCAAAAATAAATGTCTCAGTTTCAAATAAAGCACATAAAATTTCTTACAAATTGTACCCGTTTCGATTTTACTCCGGCTATCTGTTTGGACTCCAGTGCCATATGAAAATCGACGTTTTTGTTCTGTACATATCTACAAAAAGCACTTTCCACTTAATTAAATAAACGAGCCTACGATGATTCGGCTTTTAATTTTTGATAATTGACTTGATTTGTTTTGATTTTTTATTAATATTTCGAACAGAGCTGAATTCGAAAAAGGTCTAAATGTCTCTCATCACGTCAAATAATATGCCCATTGCAAATACAAGTTTGCAAAAAGTAACAGAAATGATCATATTTGAGATTTCTAAAAGTACTCAAAACGTAGTTTCTGTTAATTACTGATTCGATTTTTACTCTATGCAAGCCCTCTTGTCGTTTAATAGGTTGATAAGTCTGAAAATGTTACGATCCGCTGCGATACTATCACAGAGCTTACGTACGCTTACTTTAGCTCTATGGATACTACCATGCTACGCGAATTTACGTTAACCAAGGGCAAGGGGCGGCCCCGAATGAGTTGCACAGAACAGGAGAAGAAAAACGTCGCCATTAAAAATTTAGCGGATAGGACCGTGGAAAGGAGCTGTATCGAACCAATCTTAGGATTTGCGACTTATAATTATGAGAACAGTTTTCTTCATATTTTACCCAAATTTGAAATAATCCCTCCACGGAAATGAAGTTCGGAGAAGCTAAGAAGTATCGATGCGCTAACCGCGTTCGTTAAAATGCGCACCCCGGGATGACACGTTTGAGGAAGGATCACTGTCCTAACAAGAATTTAAGAAGGCTCATGTACAGCTGAAATGAATCACTAGCAGATGATTTTCTACATATTGCAATTGAATACACGAATTTTTTAAAACGAAAGGGTACTTTTCCGACCACATTTCCTTCAAGGAAAGTCAAAGATGTTGAAATATTAACGCCCTTGACGTCTTACTAAATTATCGTTGCGTTTTACAATTTCTTCCCGTGAATTATTGTAATACACGCAATGTGGAAAAGAGGAATGAGTCTCCTGAAATCAGACATAGACCAAGAGCAATGGCCTACCACGCTTCCTGCAGAGAAACCCAGGGATTTGAGTGTCCTTGACGGAATCCTTGATACTTTTTGCAAAATATATCCTTGACTCTGTCTGCATAACTTCGTATTTCCTTTTTGTATATTTCTTTGTATCAGCACAACGTTTCTTAATTATTTCACGGTGCCGAAAAATAAACCGGATGAATCATAAAATTTTTAACAGGATGAATCGGGTTAAGGAAATATTGAAACAGCCAAAAAATCAGTCGTGATAATTGACCCTTCTAAGCCAATTAGCCATTTGTTGGAAAGAGTAAACCGAGTTGAAGCCACTTTTCTATGCATATCAAACCTCAGGCACATTACCGCTGAGAAGTATTGCATACCATCATGGTACAGAGGAAAGTACTGAAATCCCTAAACGATGACCTCAATACGTCCCTGCACAGAGGATTCCAATGCATAGTAAAAATGTAAATCGCAGTTACAGATAGCGAAGGGCAGCACCTAACCGTGAGAGCATAAAAAATCGATGCTGAAGCTCAAAAAGTCATGAATAAGGTGGCATCAAGATGTTAACTCCACTCGACGTCGATGAGGAAGCTGGGGAGAAAATAAATGGAAAATATTTGCCTTCGAGACAGTTTGAGTACACAATTACAAGAAAAATAGTAAAACATCTAGGTTGAAAGTACTTCGAGTTCAATGCATTACATTACACCGTGACCGCAAGCAATGAGAAAGAATGGGAAAAGCAAAAAAAAAAAGTTCAATAACTACTTTGAATTTATAGCGTATTTTAAAATTACTGTGTTACAGGCTTGTAATTTAGTTTAGGGAAAATTGACAAAAATAACTTCTAGGAATTCAACTTCACTTATTAGGCTAAGAAATGAAGAAAAATCATACATTTTTAACAAACAGAACGACAGGCCTAGGAAACATGACTGAGGTTGCGATGGTGCGTTTTATGCCACGAACCAAATACTCGTATTGAAATCCAATGAAATTTTAATCCCTGGGTATGAAATAAAGTGTTGGTCGCAAGAAAAAACGATATCGTGATGACTCAATTTATCTATTCCAAAGAAGGTAAATATTAGAGGTGGGATGAATCCAAAACTTTCTCAATTTTAAATAATAAAATAATGTGATGCAGCCGTTCGCAGACATTACAGCCGACAAATAATACAATGTGTTTGTTTTTAAAACCTTGGAGGTGCCACTCTTTTCTATGATTGTTTATTCTTCAAGTATTACCTGGGGACGGTAGAATTTCTAGATTCCGAGGGACAGATCCTTATGCCAATAATGTAAGATCAATGAATGGCAAAAAAGATTTAACAGCCGTCGGTTCAAATTAAAGTTCCGCTTATCCATTACTTCCGTGGAACGTCCTCTTTCGCCACGGGTTTCGCCTTTTTTTCGCCATTTCGAAGAAATGTGGAAAGCTTGTCTAAAATCGCCATCCCCAACGGTAACGACGGCCAGGAAAGCGAAGTATCTCAAGTCGGATCTCTGGTCTTTGGTAGATTATCCTTGCCCCACCGGGTAGAGCGAATATATGCTATTGCTCTTGTCGCAATAAGCAGATTAATAATCCAAAAACTCGATAAATGCGACAAATGAAATTATGAGCCTCTATTTTATAACCAAAAGGAACACGTCACAAGGAAATACTTACTGTCAGCTATCCTTGCACGAGGTAAATTTTCTGACTTACCTCGCTGGAACCTTTCCAAGCTAGAAGGATCGATAGACGGCTCTTTAGAAGGCCCTGTGCGTACTAAGCTGACGGATCACGCTAGCACTTGTCCTATTGCACACACAAACTTACATCCTCCGAGACTTCAGTACACTATATTTAGGACGCTGTAATTATTATTTGAGATAGGCGTAGTCTAAATTCAACCCCCAACCACGTGGATTCGACTACTGCGCGTATCCACCAGGGATGCCCTCATCCTCCGGGTACTACTCCTAATGAAGTTTATATGAATAATTCCTAATTTGTTCTCACAACATTCAATAGATATGCTTCCGACATTAGAGAAAACGTTAACCTTACACAGAAACTTGAAGAAGGAGATATCTGCCTGTTTTAATTTCATTTATATTCATTGTATCTATTGATGACACTAAAAACTTTTCAGAGATGAAAAGACGACCAATAAATACAACAATATCAAAAATACGGCCCTCCGTTTAGCTCAACTTTCCTCCAGTGAACGCCGCTTCTATAGCATACTCCATCCGCCCCTCGATATCCTTCCTAACTTCCAGCTCTCGCGGTCCCACTCGAGAAAATTCTAGATTCGTCCGTGGACGAGGGAGCATTGGGAGAGAA
Organism: Ischnura elegans; assembly: GCF_921293095.1. Classification (NCBI taxonomy): domain Eukaryota; kingdom Metazoa; phylum Arthropoda; class Insecta; order Odonata; family Coenagrionidae; genus Ischnura; species Ischnura elegans. Next base: position 102,650,539 of record NC_060248.1, on the reverse strand, counting down.
ACGTCATGGGGTGGGGAGCGTACGCATTGGGAAACACAGAATGAAGATTTTTACATCCTCTTGGGCACAAATTTTGTAGTTTTCAATTCCTCATTAGGGGGCATCCATTAATTATGCGAGGCGTTTAAGGGGGTAGAGGATCAAGCCGAATCCCACCCAATCTCACGTGGGGAAGAGGGACGGGTCCTGGCAAGTATCACGTAATTTTTTTCTGAAAGACAACAGTGCAAAATTACGATCTTAGAACTCTTAAATACAAGTCTTAACTAATCTCAAATAAAAAAATTAAACAATAAATAACAAATCCAATGCAATGAAGCATAGGTTAACGTATTAATAAAAGATAAGTGCCCGGCGTGATACGGTGGAAATCTTTGATATTCAGTTTATTAAAACCACTTTTCTGTTTCCACACTCTTTTATTTTCACCGACCATGGTTTCGGCAACTTGTGCCACCTTCATAATGGCACAAGTTGCCGAAACCATGGTCGGTGAAAATAAAAGAGTGTAGAAACAGACAAGTGGTTTTAATAAGCTGGTTAACGTATTAACACTGAAAATACACATTTTGAACAATCTCGCGTGAGATTAGAGGTAGGGGGTCGAGCCAAATCTCACAATATCTCACCTAGGGGAAGGAGGGGTCCAAAAATCATCTCACGTAATTAATGGACGCCCCCTTAGCTCAGAAAAAAAGCCTTTTCCTCTCTTAACTTGGAAGGGAGCGAACGGATATTCCCCTTTCACTCCCTGGTCCCATCATTGACTCTAGATGGAGTCCACGATTTAGATCGAGAGGAATACGCATGAGCTGGGGAAGCAGGGGCCAAAATACGGCAATGAAAGGCGCCGACGATAGTCCAGCGACGCCGAGACGATTCGATGATCGCTACCAAAATCTAACTCCTAGAAGAAAGGGTTATTTCGACCAATGAAATTTTTTTAGCTTCAAAAATTAGTGTTTCTTTCCGTGCCTGAAGGGTTTCAAACGTATAGCAGCAAAAAATCTTGGCCAATATAATTTCACGAACCAATAGCATTGAGATCAGAAAATTTTCCATAAATAAGGCTATTTCATTCAACTATCTTCATCCACACTCAAGTTCAAGCAACTTTTTAAGGACTATGTGTAAGAAAATTAAATGTGGGAGTAAAATTGTACATTATGTTCAACTACTAATTCTTTTGATTTATACATGATACTTTTTTAAATCAACAACATTAATATAATCGCGTTCACTAAATAGGCTCTGCTCAGAATATCTCGAGTTTCCCGAGAGATAGAGAGAGAGAAAGGATTCAACTGAATCGCTACCCTCTCCATTTCTTCCAATGGCCATCAAAATAAACTTCTTCGCAATCAAATTTTTTTATAACATGTGGATAATATAAAGTTGTTAATTTACACTCGTTACTGAATGCGCGGAGTATTTTCAATGCATGCTATGCAAATTACAGACTCCTAATTTGTTTATGTTATAATATTGTGAAATATTGAAATGTTGTTATAGTATTGTAATATTAGGAATGAAACAATTCTGAGCTACTGCATTTCTGTCATCCAGGTGCCCTATTTATGGAAATTAGAGCAATGAATAGCAATGAAGAGGCGGCAAAATAAAAATAACTTACGATTTATCCGACCGTATGCAATTTTAAGTCAAAGTCAAATAAATTTGTAAGTGCTCACTATATATGCAACATGAAAAGTAGAAACGGCTTCAACATCGAACAAAAGAAAAATTTTAAAATAAAAAGGTCCCAAATACTGATGGACAAATAAACTGATGTATTAAGAGACTGAAAATAAATAATTTGGATGTCCAACTAAAGACATTAGACGTAAAACTTGACTTCAATTTAGACAAATGTTTAGCCTAAAAATTACCCATAGCCGTCTTTCTACGTACATCAATTATTGATTTCCCATCAACGAAGTCGATATTCTAGTTTCTTGGAATAAAAAGAAAAAATGAAGGAAATCATGAAATTTAAAAAAATGTAAAAATATAAATAGCTAAATTTAAGGCTGAATACTGTGTGGCCTGATGATCTACTTAAAACTATTCTAATACCAATACCAAAGAAATGTAATGCCAAAGAATGTAAAGACTATAGGACAATTAGTCTTATATGCCATGTTACCAAAGTAATTACAAGGATTATATTAAAAAGAATCGAAGGAAGAATTAAAGAAAATATGGGAGAAGATCAATTTGGATTTAGAAAGGGTAAAGGGACTCGTGATGCAATAGGATGCTTGAGGATGATAGGAGAAAGAATGATGGAAGTGAATAGAGATTTGTACATTTGCTTTATTGATTGGGAAAAGGCATTTGATAAGGTTAATTGGAATGTGTTATTGAAAATTTTGAAAGACATTGGCATTGATTGGAAAGATAGGAGATTAATAAAGGAGATGTATTGTAGGCAGGTAGTAGTTATAAAAATTGGAGATGATGAAACAGAAGAAATTGGCATAGGAAGAGGAGTGAGGCAAGGGTGCTGCCTTTCTCCAGAGCTCTTCAATGTTTATGCAGAAAAAATGATGGAGAAAGCTTTAGAAAAAGCTAGAGGAGTTGTAATAGGAGGAGAAAGAATAAAAACAATTAAATATGCAGATGATCAGGCAGTGCTGGCAGAAAGTGAAGAAGATTTACAACAAGTGATGGATGATATAATGGATGTGGGGAGGGAATTTGGAATGAACGTAAACATAAATAAAACCAAGGTGATGAGAATCAGCAGAGAAAGAAAAGAAGGTTGTGCTTGTATATCCTTAGAAGGAAATATCATACAGCAAGTACAGACTTTCCAATATTTGGGAAGTCTGGTAAGATGGAATGGAAGTTGTACTGAGGAAATAAGAAGAAGGATATCAATAGGTAAAGGAGCGTATGGAAAGGTAAAAGCATTCTTAACAGCAAAAAGAATTCCAATAGAGATGAGGAAGAGGTTTATGAAATGTTTTGTGTGGAGTGTAGTGTTGTACGGATGTGAATCATGGACTGTTAAAAAGAAGGAGGAGAGATATTTAGAAAGTTTTGAAATGTGGGTATGGAGACGAATGTTGAAAGTGAAGTGGACTGACAGAGTGAAGAATGAGGAAGTTCTAAGAAGAATAGGCGAGGAAAGAAAATTAATACATATGATTCATAAGAGGAAGGCAAGTTGGTTGGGGCATATATTAAGAAGGAATTGTTTGGAACGGAGAATAATAGAAGGGAAGATAGAAGGAAAGAGAGGAAGAGGAAGAAGGAGGATGGGAATGTTGGATGATATAAGAAGAGGAAGAAAATACAAAGACCTAAAGGAGGATGCTCAGGATAGAGAAAGATGGAGAGAAGTCCAGTGGAAACCTGTCTAAGGACAGTAATCACTGATGATGATGACTGTGTACGTGTCAAATGACATTGCAACCTTCTAAGTTAGTCGGCCTGTAGATATCTTATCCACAGAGGCCTCGAAAATAAACCATCAGAGCACAGATATTTCACCATTGACAACGACACGCTAGGTTACAGCTCCCTCCACTCCAACCATTTAACGTATCTTGAAGGAACAGTATAGTAGGGACATTCATCTGCTAAATCAGTAAAACCTATTTTCTCGGACACGAACACTACAATAAAGCATTTTCTGGTGGGCCTGTAGATATCTTATCGACCACCTCGCATTTAAATGGGTTTACTAAAGCCACCACTTGCGTCGCTGACAAGCAAAGCGACCCGAATTTCACGGAGATATTATCGCTGTGGCTGTTGACCGAAAATTATATTCGATAATGATATGATCTCTCTGATTCATTACTTTTCAATGTCATTCCTTGCGATTGTAAATTTTGAATAGAAAATCTTGACAAAAAATGCAACGCTATGCGCGCATTTTTGATGAGCGTTTAAAATGCGCCCCAAGAGGAAACAGGAATAAAGCTTCCATGGGATGGACTTCGGCCTACTCTAAAAAGTCCCCTCGCCCTGGGCAACACTTTCGCTTTACTCCCACGAGACATGAAACCCTCTGACACAGAGTAACGGGAATCATAGTGAAAATGACCAGAATTCCAGCTTCTGTTACCAGACACAGTCCAGTATTTTGGGCCAGAAGTTGGGTAGCGGCTACCTTGTTAAATTTGCCGGAAAATGAATTAGGGGCCAATCAAGTATTACGTAAAGCCAGTGTCCCACGGTCAATTTTGCCGTAAATTTACTCATAAAAAATCAATCACCAGGAAGACGTGAATAAAGACGTAATATATCATCGTAAAAGACGTAAATATCATCAGACGACTTTTTACAACACGGTGTAATAACTGTAATCATGACTCTGGTTGGTTCATATTTTACCACACTCCGAAGTAAAATATTACCGGGATCTTAGTTATTGCCACTAAATTTTTTTCTGCGTAGGGGTATTTAATAACTACCAAATCGTAACGTATTTTTTATACAAAATCGTACAAAAAAAGTTGGAATTAGTGGAAGATCCATATTTTAATAACTCCGCTTTTTTTTTAGAGTATTATATACAATCCACTGGGAAATTCCAACAAAGAATATCGCAGACATTCGCTCAGGACTATCTCCCGTATTTTAGATAGTAGAGTAATTTCAGAGTTTCGGTTTTAAATTGCCATCGGGCGAATATCGCGTAACCAGGGAAGGCCGGTAGTTCCTTTCCTCATCTACCTGATGCTTATACCAAGTGCAGACGATCAGAAAACAATACCGCGACGATTTTAGTAACAAAAGACTTCATATATTACTAAATTTATGCATTTAACTACAAAGTACATATGTACTTAGTAGTAGGTCGATATGGTGGAACTTCTCCATCATCCATCATCTCCCGGGTAATAGCATAAAATTTTCCACTTTTTACGTAACTTATTTTATAGCGACGACCGGTTTTTAATACACTACATCATCTTCGGGTTGGGCGAGTTAATTCTCGTGTGTTGGTATGCATGCAGTGGGGTTTTCCCTGTTCAACCCCACTGCTTAATTACATACAAACGCACGAGATTGGGCAATGCATATAGTCATCAACACTGTCCTCGCAGTGGTTTCCCATCCCTCACCATAACCGCCACCCATTACTCCCCCCCCCTTCTAACACCCTCTTCCCCCTCCAACCTCCCCAAGTCCCTTCCTGGTATAAATTTACCCGACTTTTGACAAATCTTTGTACTCGTAAATGACCGCTCAAGGTCGAAACATGTCGTACCGTGAAAATAAATTAGTGGAAGAAAACGAAGTCGTTTTTTCATTTGTGAATGAGAATCAAAATAACAACACTTCACGTTATCGCAAGAGATAGCAGAAAATGGTTCCAAATAGTAGGCCAACATCATTAACTTTCTCCCGCGATATGCAATGCAATACTAGTGGGAAGGTTAGCCTGTGACTAAGGGACCACAAAATACGCCTCGTAGGTATGCTCCTCTAAGGGGAAATGGTCCATTAATTACGTTAGGTGATTTTGGCGATTTTTGTACCCCCTCTAACCCCCTAGTGAGATTCGTGACATTTGGCTCGACCCCTCTCTCTAATCTTACGTGAGATTTTTCAAAATACGTATTTTCAGTGTAAATACGTTGATCTATGCTTCAATTCGTTGGATTTATTAATAAACAACTTCTTTTACTATTTTTATATAAGATTACTTAAGAATAATATTTAAGATTAATAATATCGTAGTCTAGAAACAAATTTTACACTGTTTCTTGCAGAAAAAAAATACATGATACATGCCAGGACTCCCCCTCCTCCCACGTGTGATTAGAGGAGAGTCGGCTTGAAACCCTTCCCCCGAAACCCCCCACATTATTAATGGATATCCCTTTAGATACTAAGACAAAGTTATTGATTTTGCCCAGATATTAACGATTACTTAAACGGCATTGTCACAAATGAGCGTAAAAAATATCTCATCTAAAGGTTTCTCCTATACTACCACCCCCAAAGGTACTCATTTCGGCTGTGCTATAGAGGTGGATCGAAATTCTGCTCGGATTCTGCAGAGTTACGCCCTTGAGGCCGGCTTTAAAAGTCTGGAACTTATCAACTCAGCACCTCGAAAAGGGAGGGGGAAGAATTAGGAAGGAGGCGCCCGCGCCGCAGCTATTTGATCCCTCCAACGCCTCCAGGAAAGGGATAGGCCAGGAATGAAGAAGGATGAAAGAATCTGTTCCAAAAGGTAAGTAATTACTACAGGTATTAATTAAAAGCCGTTATCAAGTTTTGGTTTTCTATGTGATAGCATTTCCATTGTGATCACGGGATGCACAGAGCGATGCACGCTTGGTGGGAGCTTACACCACCCACATGAATTTGCACGAATTGTTTTTGTTATTACGCTTTTTTATGCACGTTTGGTGAGCATGCTGGGATACTATTGCGAGCACTTAGGCGACGCGAGCTACGATCAGCGAAACCAGATTTGATTTCCCGAGAGAAAGGGAAGACCAACCCATGAAAAGGATGATTCGAAGAAATTCCCTTGGTTGGTTGTGGTATACAGTGAGGAAATCTAAGCAAACACAACGCATCGACCAGATATAAAACTTCCACCGAGACAGCAAGTGAAATTATATCGATCGCCTATCGAGAATCTTATACAAACATCATAAATGACTCAAGGCTAAATATAGCCCGGTCCGTTCTAAATTCCCTTTAAAATTACACACTGAAATTCCGTTTACAACCACTATACGATACCAACAGTCGGTTCAATGATTACTAGTCAAAAATAAGGGTGAATGAAAACTGAATACGATAAATTCTTCTATGCATTTTAAAGAGTATAGCTTAAATAATTGCAATTCAGAACTAATTTTCATCAGTAAAACTTCAAATAAGTCCCGAGATAAAGTTACGGCAGTATGATGCTACAGTTCACGCTGACTAGATATCATAAAAGCGACCAAGTGTCACACATTCTTCAACTGGGACTATCGACGACTAAATGCGACTTCATTTAAGTAAGATTATATTCACCAAGCAGAATAAGTAGAAATATACTAAAATTGAGTGGTTGATATGTAATATGATGTGATATGCAATTGATTTAAAGCTGAACTTACTGAATTATTTCTCATTTCTTATGCGGCGAAGAATTTATATAAAAACAATCATTTAATAACATGAAAATGATATCATTTATAGAATATTTAACAACCATTAAACGAAATTGCACGAATTGCGTTGACTAAATAATATTATTTACTAAACTAGGCATAATATCTGTAAGTAGTGAAATTGAGTTCAACGAATACGTTCGAATGATTTAATGTATTTAAGTTCTTCTTCCCTGGCTAAACTTACGTTTACAGACCCCAAATTTCACGATGTTGGCCGATATTAGAACATTTACGTTTGTTAAATAAATTAAAAACATCTTCATTATAGATGATAAATTATATTTACCAGTCTATATTTAAGGCAACATCAATTTTTTCTACTAATTACACGATAACTTTTATTAATTGAAAATACTTAAAACTATCTCTTTCAGCAATGTCCCAACTTAATTATTGATACAAATACTGATTTACCGAAGGAGAAATGCTGGCCATAAATCTCCATGTTAGTATAGGATAATTGATTTCTTCGATTAAGACTAAAAACAAATATTTACATTGGGAGGAGATAAAGCAACTTTGATAGTTGGTTGCGGGCCAAAGCCTCTCTCCACTCCCCTCACCAATATCTCCGCCATTCATGTACCCACAGAATATTTCCCCGTTTTAAAAAAATGCAAACATACCATAAGCGTTTGAAAATTACTGACAAAGACTATAAAAAGATTAGAATGTTACCTATTGGAAGGCATCAGCTATACAGATTCTTCATCGTGAATACAACAAATTTTTACCAGAAAGACGCCATCATTTATGAATAATTGAATTAACCTCTTTCTTAACCATCTTCAGAACTTCTTACAAGCCAGTAATTGCAAATTTGAAAACACAGAACACATAAGAGTGTGTAATATGGCTCACGATGCTTAGATATCAACAACTAATGATAATACTGGAATAAAAAATGAAGGTAAAACATTATAGTATGAGTGTAACAGGATAAGTATAGAGTCAAAGGATAACTCTCGAGATAAAAATATTAACAAATAAAGACCTATTAGTTTCATAAGTTGGTAAACAACAAATCGCTGAAAAATTTACAACGCACCTGAATGATAAAATGAATATTATTATTACGGCTTTCTTGAACCTAAATGAAATTAGGACAGCGCAGAATGATTAACGAATCCAACGCTAATCCGCCTAAATAAACTGATACCAACACATTTACGGCCCCAAAAATACTGAAAGGGAACAAACGGAGATATCAATGTCATTATCGAGTGAAAGAATTTTCAGTTAATTCGTCAGGAGAATTGCTATCAATTTCATTATATCATTTTGATCAACAGAAACGGAAGCGGTAGGATTCCGTCACCGTTTCAAACCCGACATTGGGTGTCCTCACTATTGAGCACAAATTACCTCTCTGTCGGTCGCCTCTTCCTCGCTCCAATTCTTTCCCATTACCTATGCCGGGAGAGAAGATTATTCATAAAATAAATAAATTTCGTAGGTTACGATACAGAATGACTGACATTGATGAAATTTCATATTAATAAACCTTCCCGCACTCAAGACTACTTCAGCTAAATCTACCTAGTATTTACATTTTTCTTCCACCACTCAACCTCCAGTTCATTATTTTCGAACGTCGGGCATGCGTTATATATGAGAACCCATTGAGATTTTATTCAATTGCAACAGGCAATTATTTATTCTCGGTTCACGATAACGAGCATCATCACAATGGAATACATAATCATTGCCAGCAGGGATTCCTTAATTAATCCTCAACCAACCTGGTTTCTTTCACCATGTGTACGGTACAATTCAATATTAATATTATCCAGGGGAGTTAAGCAATTCGTATTATAATTTGGTATTTACCTTTCATCGCCGGAGTTATACCCATTAAAAAATTAGTGCTTGTCTATTAGGGTTCTCGATAGCCAAAGTCTAGTTAACTTAGTTCATCCACGACCTTGCAGTCAAGTCATCGAAAGAAATGCCTTGAAATATCCCTACTTATTTGGGTACTCAAATACGCTACCTTAGCACTAAGAAAAGGGCAGGGACCCACGCTAAATTTATGGGGGTTAAATGGGTATCAGCACGCTCAAATTATTTACCATTTAACTCAAATCGCATGGTTTAACCGATAGTTTCACAAGCTACGCATTGTATTGCAGTTGCATTGTCCGACGTTGAACGCGAATTATTCGGACTACATTGCGTCATGCTATAGGTTCCCAAACCGATGGGTCGGCCATTAAGTCACATAAAATGACTTTTCTGGCCACTCGCATAATAAAACTAATCCAGCAATTCGATACTTATTGAAATATTTTATTTTCTGATAAAGGTACTATCTCACACAATGTTGTCTCTAACATCGCCAATGATTAAAACAATCTACAAACACACTATGCATGCTTCCTAACGGTGCATGGTAAGGAAGGCAGGCACCATTTTCAATGCAAGATGTACGGGGCAGACAAGTAAAGAAATTAGAATCTACGGAAACTTACCGCAGCAACTTAGATGTTTTCGTATCTCCATTCCAGCTGTATGTTCACTTCATACAATATAAACAGACCTGCATGCTGTGAGCAAGAATCACTGTCTAAGCTATTTTTCTAGAAGGGTATTCCATAGGAAGAGCTTCTTTCTTACGTATGGGCCAAAGCATGGAGCAGCTAAGGATTGTTAATCTATCTGTTCCGACTCCAGATAAAAAGTCCGTAGCTCAGCTTGACATAAATTAATCCACACTTACACATTTAAAAGTTGTCAACGTTTTCCTTAATCAACAATCAAAGCAAAAGTAAAAAAATCAGGGGTTTGTAATTTTATGACCGGCAACGTTGTGAAATGAACTTGTACCCAGACAGATTAGGATTACAGCAAGTGTTGAACGTGCCGTGCATTACTTCAAGCTTAGATATCGGATGTTTTCCACGAAAACACTACACTGCATCATATAATTTTATAAACAAAATGAGAGGAGAAATTATACAAGAAATAGCCACTCATTTAGACATAGAAATACCCTCCTGATACAAAAATTGCACATTCCAACATTTCCTCTGGATGAGAAGGATGTTTCCGAAATTAAAACTTACGCACGGCCAATTCATGAATCAGCTTCATGATAAAGGAAATAAATGTCAACCACCGTGAAGTCATCCGGAAGTCCCCAAGATGACGAGTAAAGTCGAAACAAAGGCAGCACCGTTGCGGCCTTATCTTTTGCCCGGGAATGCTAGATGAAAGATACTTGAGTTAAGCAAGCCATTACGAGAGGAATTTTTAGTTTATTATTTCCAGCTAGGGATATTATACATCTAGCCATATTTTTTACAAATTATTTGCCTAAAAATGTTAAGCCAGGAGACCTCTTTTTCACATCCTATGCATATGGAGTATGAGTAAGGAGCACACTAACGATAAGGAGATTATCTGGAAACATTCCTAACATCAAACTTAGGACCAAGCTGAGAAACTATAAAAATATTACGTTTATGATTCAATTATTTCTTAATTATCCAGGCAGAAAATAATGGAAGCCTATGTAACCCAATAATATTAATTCCCCACCCAGAAAACTACCCTACTAAAAAAAAAAAAATAACTACCCTACCTACCCTACTAGTAAATCAATTGTCCAAGGTCCTGACCCAGTGGCAGTTCCGAGATCTTTCACACAGGCGAACGTTGAGTGAACAACCTGAGAAATTTCTGCAGCCTTTACCTATGACTAGGAGTATGATGATGTTTCCGTTCGTTTCTCTTAATTTGTTGAGACCAGATAATGCCTCATTGAAATAATGACTGAATAAGAGCATTGTTGACGCTTGAATACCTAAGAGAAACGAAAACGATAGTTTAAAAGATCTACGGAAGATGGAGATAGCACATATACGCACAAACACGCATTATCATAATTTCAAATACAACGGTTATCGTCATTAAGATCTTAGTTGAGGAAAAACTTTAAAATCTTTCTCCAGAGCGTAACCAGAAAATTTTTAGTGGGGTTCATTAGAAGGGGGAGTCGGTTTTAGTGGATTTCAATGGGAGTGGTCCATTTGGGGAGTTTCTTACGAGGAGGGTTACTTTTAGGGAGTTCCTTTAGATGGAAATTTAATTGGAAGTAGATTTACAAAGTGGATTCAGACAATACCCTTGATTTCGGTTTTAAAAACATCGGCTTTATTACTATAAACAGGGGTAGTACAGCAAAGCCGCAGCCATTGTATTTTTTCGGGAAGGGGAAAGGTTCCCCCAGAACGGTTAAACTAGGAATGAGTTGATAAAGTTTTTCTCGATTCTTATTTGAAAAATCGATTTCCAATTCCAACGATTCTCATCCATACTAACAGGTGGGACTTTGATTTGCCAGTATCATTGATGTCATTAAAGTTTTCGAGTGTAATGGAATAAATAACAAAAATAATTAAGTGGCCAAAAAAGTGTATTTATGAAATATACCGAATTAGTATCACAATAATACTTACTCAGCTTTAATCAAATTTTAAACACTGAAACTGTCTCAGATATAACTCTCTCAAATCGTTAACTAAACCATGAACAGTACACAATGGCTCAAGTGTGTGGCAGCCTTTATGCCCCAAGTTCGTAGTCTAAATTCAAAACATCTTCCGGAATCGATGGAATCGGAATCGACTCACCCCTAGTTTTAAACAGGGATGGCAATCTAAACTATACGAAAGTCAAAACCAGTAAAATTTCAATAGTTTCGTTCCCGGAAGCGAAATGTAGAAACGAAACAGAATGGATTTAAACCCGGAGAGCTAAACTCAGGGTCGAAACGAAATCGGAGTCAAAACGACTGCGGGTCGAAACTGAACTCTGGGACGAAACAAAACGCAGATAATGCGCCGCACTGGAGGGACCACGTATTTCTCTTTCGAACAGTTTAGTTTCGACTCACACACCGAGTACGAAGTATGGTTGAATGAAGAATAGGTTCTGCCTACCGCCATTAGATGCTTGGGGCACTCATATTTTTACCACCAACAGGAGAACGGTGAACACAAACTGGCCATTCGATTTTTAAGCTCATGTTTTAACATCTCTATACTTATGTCAAACGTAATGGGTCGAAACTATTCTCGCTTTTCCCCTTCACTCAACTTCTGGAATCGAAACTCAACTATGAGTATCGGAGTTTCGATTATTTTAGTTTCGTTCCCAGGAGTAAAGTTTCGTCTCGGGTCCAAAACTAAACTCCTAGGTGATTTTAATTTCGTGCGGGAACGAAACTATACCGAGGCCTCGTATTTTCGTTTCATCCCGGGTCGAAACGAAACATTTTCGTTTCGTTTCACTAGCCATTCCTGTTTAAAACCCGTTGCTCATCCCCCTCCGCCACGACCATGAGTTTCCTACAATACGGAGTTTCCTACAAGTAGACACGAATATTTTCAAGGATACCGCGTTATTATCACGTCGAAGGTCATAATTATTAACACAAAATTTCTTCTGCTGAAAAAGAAAAATATAGTAGCAATAGCTCTACGCTCATCTTCCACACGGGACTAAGTTTTTAGTTACAAGGCTCTCTTTCATACATTTCCAATACATCACTTTTCTGCAGGAGGATTCGGCCGGTTACTAAAAATATCAAAGTGCCTATATAATCACAGTGTCACCACATTTAATTCGTTCACACCATATTAAGTGCAAGGAAGCGAAAAGTTCATTCAAACCTTACAACAAAGCATAAAAAATTATATCAGGCATTGAACTCTTACATAGATATCGTAAGCCTATAGAGAAACTATGTAACCCGTGCGAAAATTTCGCACTTTCACGCAATCAAGGAATGAGCATGTAAAGAAAAAGGTGCAATTGGGTTTTCAATAGAGAATAAGGCGTATCATAAAGTACTTTCTTGATATGTACTTGTTTTCTTGCAAAAATATACAAAACATGAATACAATACAGACTGTGGTTTAAGTGGTTACAGTTTGGTACAGGTAGGAAAAATCATGACGTCTGTTACTGAATAAAGGCGCGCAATTTACAAAAACTCTATTAAGGAGGAACCATCATTTCAAACATGCCCGAAAACCTCCCCTTATTTTGACATATGTTGTTGCTCATTATTTTTTCTATCGAATAGTGAAAAAATATTACTATGTCACCGGCCATTTAAGAAAGATTTATGGATTTGAAAATGACGGATTTCCACCTTGAAATACATTGTCTTTATGGGAGAATGATGACCTTCCCTTGTAAAACATTTTTTATCTCAAATTTGGCCCGAAATATATCGTTGAAAAATTAGCACAGCATAGAATAGACATCGATGCTTAATATATCTATTTTTTTAGAAGGGGTTACCGATATGTTAGCACCAGTATTTAAGTTTAAAGAACATACTTCCGGTTTTCTGCTGAGCGAGCAGCCATTATGCGGCGGAGGTAGTGGCAACGTTGCAAATATACGGAGGTTAAATATGAAGAGCGATATTGCACCTGTCGACCGCTGCATAATTCCAGTGAATTGGATTTTTCGGAGTGATTTTTATACGTTTTCATTAAACGAATATTCAGTTCATCTCGAAACGTGCTATACACCGAAGTATGAAATTTATCAGTGCTGGTTGTTAAAGTAATTCCTATATGCGACTAGATTTTATTAAACATGCGAATAATCATGACCGGAATTCAATACATCCCTTGAAATTGTCGGCGTATCGCTTCAAAAGCGAAAATGATAGAATATAATGAGACTTGCGATAGTTTATCCGTTCTTCTGAATACTACTTTTTTTACGTTTATTTCGAAAAATATGCATCGTTTTCAGCTTGTAGAAAATACTTATTTCAATAGAAGTTCTAAGCGTAAAGTAGAAAATCTAGCGCATTATGTATTTAATGATCAATTTAATTGATATTAAATGCCTAGAATAAGGTGTACAGGTAAATTAATGTACCACGAGACAAGCATATTGTTGTTGGGTACCGACTATGTAGTATTTGGAAATACAACTTCGCGAACGTACTAATTAATCGAATATTCACCCATGTAATTCTTCGAAAGTATAAAATAAAATAGACAGGAGTACTTCCTTTTTCACTGACCAAACAATTTACTTTGATGCGTTTTCCAAAGGTCCAATTAGCATAATTTGAAAAAAACAACAGTAAATACATTTACCTATTCATGAAGTCATTGCAGGAGGATAAAAATTAGGATGTATTCCTGAACAATCGATGGCAGCTGACATAAGTGAGTCCGTAGAAGTTGTAATGCCAGCCTTCCAAATTTACTGAAACTTCGGCACTAGGAACAAGTATTATTTAATTATCCTGATACTAATGATTCGATTAACATTTGGGTTATAACTGACACATTAGTTTCTAATTTTCACTAATCAACTCCTTATTAATAGTATGGATGAGGCTATTGAATGGAAAATCTACAAAGAAATAAACATTAAAGAGCTTTGTGTCAGTCATTCGACAGGGACTTTAATCTTCATAAATCAAGACATAAACATTGATTATTTAAACATTGATGGACACTTTATGTTGGGAAATATTGCGAAAATTTCTTAATAAATTAAAAATGCACGTAAACGATTCGGTATCCTTCAACAGATGCACTCGTTGAAATCGCTTCGATGGAATTGATGGATTCACTTTCGGCCACATTTCGTTTCCTCAAATAATCCAAGCTCTTACCTTTACCTTCAGACACAAATATGCCTTTAAATCGGCATAATGACGCCATCACTTCAGCCCAAAGGTATATTTAATAACTTAAGGCTAAGTAAAAGGGATAATAAAACGAGTAATATTGTCACAATGCAACGTAACTCTACGAGGTAACGTAAACAAACAAAGGTGCTCAACCGCTGTGAAACTACGATATGTTGGCAGCGTTGTCAAGTTGGTGGTCAGCAATTATAAATAAACCATTTTTCCAAATTAGGTTGAAATTAACAGAGCAAAAGGTCTCATTAGTTAAGTTCATTTTATTCATCACAAATGATGTAGTTATAAAGCTTTTCTGTATTTCCAGAGAAAGTACTTAAATTCTTCCGATACCTAAGAGTCAATATAACAGCCATTCTTCATATCACTAGATTATTCCATTTTAAGTAAAATTCATGCATTGTACAGCTATTTTGATTGATTTAGCATTGCTTTTAATTTTTATGAATGACTAATTGAGCAATTTTAACTCGTTGTTATCGAGTTTATCTAACTAATGAAAGCAGTATTTCGAAGCGCAGGTTCCTCCTTAAGACAATAATAGAAGTAACAATGCCGTCGTCTATAACAATTTTATACCATTCACCCATGTACAATCACTTTGTTCATTATGGACTATTTTCATTTTTTTAATCGATTCCCGTTGATAACAATTCTTGAAAACTTACTACACGATATTTTTATTTATTCGCGACTTAAGTTATCTTGTAAGTTCCTTACGCACGATGTTTCTTGTAGAGAACGTTAAACATTCTTAATTTGTTTCAGCAACAATATGAAAGTAACTCTCTGTAATCTATAGAGTAAAAAAAATTGAAATTTTTTGTCTTTTATATTTTATTTTCAATATTTTTGCCAGCTTATGCTATGTCTCTTTGATTAAGTTAAGGTTTTTACAGGTTTTTAATCCTTCTTTTGAAGTTAGAAAAAAATGTGGAGTCGAAATACGTCCATCGAGTTATCGACATGGAAAAATCGAAACTTGTACGTCAAATTAGTGGGTAAATAGTGAAATTTGAGATTGAAATAGTATTTTTCGTCAGAAACCGGTGATTCCACGTTTAAAATGATACCTCATTTATCACTGTAGGGATAGTATCAACGGAGCATATACGGAATTACAGAAAAAGACCTTTCTTTCAATAATATATAATGATGACGATAGTTAATCTTAGACAGACGGCTTGTTAGTAGTTACAACGATATCAACACTTAATGAATAGCTTATAACATATTCGCGTAAATGAAATGGAAAACGAAACCCGTCAACGGTATTTATTTAACACGCAAATGGGATAGAAAGATGAACGAAGCAACTTACATGGACATAGGTCTGAATGCGAATTGTGCGTTTAGCGTACGCGCACATAACGTCTTAGAACTAGGAAGTGCATGGCAGGTAGAAACTTATTAGGCACCAAAATAAAAAATATCGTTGCGTAGGCATTCCAAAGTTTTACGCAAAACGTATGTTTTTATGAAAAAATTGAATTTCACTAGGATCTCTCTTTTAATTTGAGGCAATAGAAATAAATAATTATAATTGCGTAATTGCACTTTGTCTAGCAGTAAATTAGATATCCATGACATTTCAATTTCTGGAAGCAATACCGTAATAGAAGTAGTACCGTATTAGCTATATTAGAATGTAAAATGGGATGTATTTATGATTAAAACATTCAAGAGCATGGGGTATAAGTTTTAATTGCAGCAGGAAAAATTACAAACCTAGGTATGAACAAGTATGATTGCAACTTAGAAAATCATCCCCAGGATGAGAACATACAAAGCCCAACGGTTATGAAACATACAATGAACATTCTAACAAACATAAAGTGCATAAAACGCAAGGATCACAAGAATAGCAAAGGAATAATCGGGCTTTGAAGGAAAAAAAATCGACGTGTTAGCTTCTACTTGAAGCGAAATTACTTATTTATACGGTATTTCTTCTAATAGATTGGACGAATGTATTCACTAAATAGGCTTGCGAGCAGTGTATTTCCATTGCATGTGGGGGATGAATCGCGGAATAATTAGTTTAAAAACATTAAGCGCTAGACAAATAAATAATGGTGCTCAATTTGATGGGAAATTATTATGGGGTCAACAAAAAGTAGCGAGATGGGAATTTCCCCTAATTGTGCAACTACCTACTACCTGTACCGTTTGAAGGACACGGCCTCCACGCTTGGTCTTCCATCGAACAATCCATCGACGTAACCATACAATGAAAATGTATAGTTTCCTTGGCCTCAGGATCAAGTCAATAACGGCTATCAAGTAAATGAAAATAAGATGGCCACCCATTTAATGGAATAGAAGATTCAACTCCCTCATACGAAGACATCGACGATTTATGCCACTAGTCAGGTCCAATATCCTCATTACTTAATTTTATTTCCATCGGAAAAGTATTAAAATGTTAACATTAATACGTTTACCGATTAAATAGAAGCATTTTTCATATTATCGACTACACATCATTGATACTAAACGAACAAATGGATAACCATATGGAATAGCACCGATGGAGACTTTACGGGGAACTGTCGTCATTATAAGTTATACCGGGAAATTTAAGGTTGTCAATTCGTCACATGTTGCTCACGACAGTTAATAAACCTTTCCATGACGCCCTTATCGATAAAACTGATCAAAAACACCTTTCACAGACAAAACATACAATGTTAACGGTACATGGACAAAAACAGTTAGGAATAAAAAATCGCCGCACACATAAGAAATGACTTTGTTTGAGTTTTTGTCAGCAGGGAACAAAATTACATTCCTATTTCGAGGTGGCCAACTCAATGATCAAACTGAAATTCCCTTACTAATCATTTATTTCCATGAAGTGGTTATTTCCAAGTGATTTATTACCTCAACATTCTTACTATATTGTCGTATGGATTCGCATTTATCTCGAACACTTCAATTCAATCGAAGAAAATGGACTCTGGTGAATGTGACTTACTTACGACTTGCAACTGACTAACGTAGCCTGCTTCCCAGACTGATCAAGTTGTGCAGTTCATTCAACAGTGTGAAGATAGTTGGCCATACCACTAGGCAGATCAGTTTGGATCAGTTGGTATACATAAACAGGACCGAAACGCTAGAGAATGTTATTGCCACACAAGGTTTCCCTATATTTCTTCACTGAAAGAGGGAAATCTCTCACGGTGGTAACTTATGCAGTGTTCAACGACCCCATTCTATTTTCAAAACCCCACAACTATTCGCTCGCGATGAGTTGGCGCGGGGTGGGAAGCCAACGAGGAGTAGAAAAACCAACAGCTCTCTCGATTGACTACGCTCCCGAATGGGATTAACGCGAACGACGTCCACACGACCGATACACGATCCTACCGTCCCTATGAGCATCTTCACCGCTCCAGCTTGCAACTTACCGGCTTCAGAGGAGAGATTAGCCCGAGAAACGAAGTGTATCCTGGGAGGCCACTCATTTCACTATCACGCAATCAAGGAATGAGCATGTAAAGAAAAGGTGCAGGTGTATCAAACTGAAATTCCCAGACATTACCAGGATTTTCAGATTATTTTCGCAATTATACACAGCAAACACTGGATTAAACAAGTGATTTTGTATGCAGGCACGCGTGCGGGTGTAAAAAAAAATGTCTTAACTGTGGAAATATTAGGCTTAATATTTCTTTGAGGCGAATTTCACCCATGCTGAATTATCCAGACCGTTTCACAATATAAATCTAAACAAATAGTCAACTTAAATGCGATAAAAATGTGCTTGAATGCAGCGAAGTAATACCTTAAAACTCATTCGTTAAACTCACGTTTACGAAGTCCATTGAAACACTTACGGATCACGATCGGAATGACATGTTG
The DNA here is from genome assembly GCF_921293095.1 of Ischnura elegans. Taxonomy (NCBI): domain Eukaryota; kingdom Metazoa; phylum Arthropoda; class Insecta; order Odonata; family Coenagrionidae; genus Ischnura; species Ischnura elegans. The sequence goes on along the minus strand of NC_060248.1, from coordinate 102,631,840 downwards.
GGAGTGACATGTTTATACATCCCACAAATGTCGAACTGTTAAAGGGCAAGGAAAAATCACTATCTGAATTTTACAACAAAATTTATTATGTATTCCACATTTTTAAATTGACTTCATTAATTCTATGACTCTCCCGGAAATTCTTGGTTTTCAACAGAATGACCCGCCCCGATATTATTAAGAAAGTTAAAAATGTAGTGATTTAATGATATCACTGACGGAAGTCCACAAAAAATAGGAATTCCGTGGTCTATCTTATGGAGATTTCGCAATTTACATAGGATATCATGACGACAGTCACCTAATTTACGAAATACGAAAAATTTTGATTAACACCGGAATATTGATATCATTCACAAAATAAAACCGACATGATGTTCGTTAAGCCTAAGGAAACGCGATCAAAATTAAATTTAGGCTCGTAACCGGATAACTTTTAGTGCTATTTATAAATTAATTCTGGAATTGAAGTCAAACCATCCTAATTACATGAAAAAAGCGGAACAGTCGACTCGAAAAGCTTGGAAATCATTCACTCACTCCGTAATTCAACCGAAAGGTTGGTTTTGGATAGATAAGGTTAACGTTAACCTCCATCTAAGCCACAGGCGTGTGAACATATTCAGGGTAGGAGGGACAGTTCTTTTCCCCAGGCCACCTCGCATTTCGAGGATCGAGGATTGTTTGGGGGTGTTCGACGCCTTCACCGGGATTTTTCTCCGCATTCTCTCCGACCAGTAGCCAAGCACTCAACCCAATAAGCAACCACGCTCTACCGATGGGAAATTTGTTAACTCAAAATTATAAGAATTGATTAACCCATATTCTGTTTAACATAATTTTGCTACTTAACCGCAATGAATGCCGTCTATAGCGGCAGAAATCATTTTCGGCAACACGAGTGACAAGTGTTAGTCTTGAAATGGGCAGTCGTTATCCTACCTCCTTTCGACCTCCACTTTGTTACGTCCGCTCGCCCGCTAAGCGATCACAGTGATTACGCCCTCGCATAAACCTTGAAACTAACTCCACGCTCTCACACCCACAATCAATTTGGGTTCTCATACGAAGACGACTCACACCGCTCACGGTCACAAATGGTTACGAGGAAAAAATGCGATTCAACAAAGATCCGCCATTCCAAACTTACCTATGTAAGTTTTCTAGCACTATCGGAAAGGCACCAAGATATCACTCTACGGCGTGCAAAATACATATTTAACCTCAACCAATAACGCGTTTTTCAATTATCTCTTCAGATTAATTTGCAACAATTTACGAGAAATTCGGTACCTCGCTTCCAAATATTACTTTAAGTAATACATTATTATGGATTTTGATGATTAAAATCCATAACCCTAAAAGAGCTCCCACAAATTTTATTTACTGCTCGTTTTTATAAATCTCAGAGCATGATAATAACATTAAAGGTTCGTTTAAATAAAGGTATTTAACTTCAAAAGAAATATATAAACGGAAGTTTGAGGAAGGTAGCATAATAGGGCGATAGCTGTTTGAGCAACCTTTGGTTCCAAGGATTACATTAATTGTACGCAAATATTCGACCATCGTTAAGCCCTTTTGGATTTATCAATTTACATATTTTTTGAATACACGTATAATCTGTTTAACAGAAAAAAACAAAGCAAGGACTGTAAACCATTTCAATACCAATTTCAAATAAAAAACGCGTAGTATTATTGCTATAATACCGGAAAAAAATTCCTCTTGGAAAATGAGTGATAAGTCGGTGTATCAAACATATAAACGGCTTTTCGGAGAATCTGCTTTTCATTTCAATTTCCATTCTAAGTTAATGTAAATGCAGCAACGGGAAATAAGTATGGTAGGAGAATGTGAGAAAGTGAAGAATAATCAAACAATAAAAGTTACTCCCTTTGGCACTAAATGATAGAAATCCCTTAGTCACAGCAAAAATTTTGCCGTTAAGTGCCTCACGATGGAGAAATCATAATGCATAGGTACAGTCACTTTCAAAAGTAGGTCCCCACGGCCAGCGCGAGCAACTACGTTTTTCTCGGAGGTAGAACTTCGGGTATTGGCTATGCCTTCTGTGTCTTGAACGGGCCAGTTTGACTTACTCTCACCGTCCGCGCAAGTCTTCCCGAGGCATTCTTCACTATTCCTAAATTCTTCGCGACTTCCCCGACTCCCAGTGCCACAACACAAGGCGAAGCATATGTTCTCAGTCATGGGATTCCCACCCTGATAGTATTCTGAGATGGATATGCCGAGTAGTCTGGCTTGCACTAAAAAATAACGAGACGTATCTGCGTCGCAACGCACATATGAGGAAGAAACGAAAATTGGAATTTACGTCTGAAAGAGTATTCAAAAAGTTTCCTACAAAATAACCTTCTAGATTATACCTTTAACACATTATTACCAACACCATCAATATATATTGCTCTATGTTTAAGTATTTCCAACACTTTGTTTGGCGCATTCATTATTCCTAACCATTTTCTTAGGATACATATGTTTACCATGGTTTATACTACATTTTTCTACGTGTCTCATCACGCAAGAAATCAAAAATATTAATGTGCGCTAAATTGTAATGTTTAATTCTGTATCATATTTATTCCAGTCGTTACTAAAATATCCCATATGAACAAATATTTAAATAATGCTTTATACATTCGAGGTATCAGGAAGTAATTAACCGACATATTTATGTTCATCGAAAGTTCGAATGTCTTAATAGTTACCATAAATATATATTCTATAATGAAAATACTAACGGAAGCATTAGTTACATGACTTGTGTGCCTATTTATTACCATTTAAAGGCATATTAATACTATACATATGTTTTATCTTTGCCCCTTCATTGAGAGGTTAACCTAAGTCTTCCCCCTTTTTCGCTTATTTTTTCTGCTAAAACCAGTCGTAATTGGCGCCTGCTGATATCATGCAGGGCAATATACTACGCATTATTATGTATAAGTGGTTTTACATCATAAATAGAACTTACACTCATGTAATGAATACCTTGAGTCAGTCTTACGTGCGAACAAATACTGATCATATTCCTACTGACACTAAACTACGCACGCATAATATTCATCCGATAAAAATATACCGTGTTGGGTACCTAATGACTATTTCTGCATTATTAATACAAATTAAACTTATGAGCTGCCAAATATACTGCTTGGGATGTAGCGTTTGACGGTGTGGAAACTTAGGCGACGACAAAAGAGGGACAAGAAAAGAATGAAGGCATCCGAGATGTGGGTATAAAAAAGAAAGGAAAAGGCGAGAAGGATGGAGAGGAAAAAAAGAATAAGTGCTATCTATGGTCGAGAGATTTTTGGTAAGGGGGGAGGGGAAGGATGAAAGTAAGGATATGGTTAGAATGAAAGGGCCTAATGCGAATGGGCGTCACTTTTAATTAAAGGGGTAAGTTCAAGTTGGGAGAGGCGCAGGCACGGTGATTCGTAAAATCTTCAATTCAGAAGGGCAGGTAAATGATGTTTTTCTATGACCACCATAACTGGTTGACTCACCATCATAACTCCACGCACATGTTGCTTGTACTGTTTTTCTTAAAAAAATGAACAATATTAATGTAAGAGTATTTCCCATAAACAAAAGGACAACACTTCCTACGACGCATTATGGTCTAACAGCCTGCCATTTCACTTGATGCCAATAAACATCTCGCTGCTTCTTTTAGTGAAAATTTACGTTTATCTTAAAAGCAATTCAATAAAATTTAAAGACAATCCAATTGCTTATTCGAAAAAATAATGCAAAATTATCTTCTCCCATAAAAAATTGCCGTACCGGTAGTTTTGACCGGTAAATATTTAAAAACTTCTTCTGATTTTCTATTCACAGTATGGGAATAAGTTGCGTTATTCAAAATGTAGGCACTACTTGTTGTCCGAATAACCTACTACTTGGGGAGTGACTGCTATTTAACTTGTAAACATTGAAAAAATGTCTGAAAATCTTTAACCGCCGGCATGGATGAACGCGATGACGGATGGTAACCGTGACGCAAATGACAATATTTACATAGGCGTATATATTTACGTATTTTTCACCAGGCGATGTGAGGAAAAATTATTGGAGTAACATGCTCGAAATCCTCCGAAATTTTATTTGCACAATATGTTTTGTATAAGTTTACCAAACTACACAGATGTCTCCTCTCTTCCTCGTGCGATGGGTTACTTGCCGGAAACACCCATATATTCTTCTCCGCTTTCTTCGGTGGTGGAATTGTTTGGCTGTGTGGGGGTCGGGGGGAGGTTCACGCGGCTTTCCTACCTCTGAAATCGTGCGTGGGGCTCTTGACGACGGTTAAAGTAGTCAAGTTGCACCATTTGTACTACATGATCAAGTCGAATCGATCCCCAGTGGACAAGGAACGTGTAAGCAATACGCGAAGGTCGACTTCGGAGAATAACGGAGACGGCTGCGCCAGGTATGGGGACCGACTTTTGAAAGCGACTGTACATATCTCAGTCACAACAGGATGTTCATTGACCTATGAGTCATTCTTTAGGAAGTTAGCCCACTACGTTGCGATGCAATTTTCATCTGCTTAGTCACACGATCACTAACCTGGCAAAGAATCATTTTTCTTAGACACACATCGTGAACAGTATTAAATAATATCAATGATAAGCAGAAAATTTTCTGTACAACTACATACCGTGAGGGGACTGACGACACCTCGCGGACTTTGATGGCAGCTAATTTCTAAATGAGCAATGATTTCGTCATAAATTGACCCATGTGACATCATCGCCTTCTGATATCAATATCAAAGTCATCAGAGCCCGAAGATGTGATACTAAGTTATTACTGCCACAGTTTTCCCGAATGATATTCTATCAAAACTGACGAATTTTTCAAGGTAGGGTTGCAGTGGCTATTGACTTCGAACGACGCGCTATTGAAAATGGGGCAGATGTTAAACTACACTTGGGGGGATACAAAAATAAAAGTAATGAATACATAAATCGGTAAAATGGACGAAAAGTGGCACCTACTACAAATAATAATCTAGTGAAATACACGGAAAATATTTTAAGAAATAGAGGATGAAATGTCTAAGTATTCGGTCTTTATTTATCCCAGGTGAGGGTGGACACTTGGAAATTATATGAGACATAGCCATGAGAAAATATTGTGACCATTGTAAGACCTATTATAATATCTTCTGGTTTCCTCTTCGAGTATCTATAATGAATTACGATCCAATGAAACACGTGACGGCTGTTAGGAATTCCATCGCCCTCAAATTTTTCTTCTTTGGTTTCCCTTGAAAAAATCGAAACTAGATACCAACTCTCTGGGAAACGGTTCTTCATTAAGCTTCAAAAACAATACAATTAATGACACGCAAATTTAAACATTAAGTGTGGATAGTTTTGGATTGCATTTGCACGTTAAAAATTAAGATAAACGTACTTAAAACAGTATTTAAATTTAGTGTTGAGACCATTTAAGGGTGGTTAAGTTGTAAACGCTGGCATCTCGGTGTAAAATTAACAAATTTTACACCGACCTCGATTTTAAATACTTATATACAATGCCTGTACGATATTTTTAAGCAAAGATAAAAGTTAGAACTCACCATTATCGCAGAATTGGAAGCATGTTTATCATTTTATTTTCTTGTGTCCTTTGAAACATGATTGGAACATACACTGGTCCTAAACATTAGTAAAGATTATATTAAAAAATTTTTTTCGATAATGCCATCAATAAATTTAGATTATTTTCTTCACGAATCCAGTTGGTCATATATAAGAAATCGTATTTTACCTGGAAGAAAATTACTCGTTTAAAGCCGAACTATGCAGTACTTTCTATCATTCTCTTTTACTCGTATTAAAATAATAATGTCATTTACTAAACAGGCCGGTGAAAGTATTTTCACATTAATGGCAGGATGTAAGTAATACTCCTGTGTTAAGTTTGACACAAAACTCTACATACATAATATAAATTGTTTCAGTAAAATCACTTCCATCATCAATTCTCATGAATGAATTGAGATTGATAATGATACAATAGGAATTAAAGAAAACTATAAAAACGTAGGTTCTTCGTTTACAACTTCCGATTCTCTTTTGCTCTCGAATCCCGTCATATTAGAATTCTTGTCGAACGCGCGCAATCAATATCTTTAGATTAAGCAGAGACTGTAATTATTCAATAACCCAAAAATGGTCCAATATATGCCGAAAATAATTAACCAGTCATAAAATTTTTATAGGAGGCATTTCAGCAAAAATCGATATAGAAGTTAAACGTGATTGATACATTTAGGTTTATAGTGCCATAACCTTCAATCTCACATGACTTAAGAGAAATGAGCATTAAATGGATGATATTAGACTTCTTCCGAAAAAATATCAACAGCTCACGAAATCAAAATCACGATCCTCCAAAATACAGTAGGGTAACCGCGAGTTGGACAGAAAACAAAGTAAGGAACCAAGCAAAAAAACAATCTTCCTATATTTTACATGAATTGCAGATAAATTATCAAATAAAGATAATGGACAACAACCATGACGCAATTAAGGTTTACGAATAATAACGGTACTCATATTTTAAAGTAAAACGCATCATGAGATCAAAGTGCCTGCAATTCTAACTATATATCAGCAATAACACAAATATAGGAAACAAAAGAATAATACCGAAGAAGATACAGCAAATCTGTTGACTAACTGATATTTGTCTTTTTCTGACGCATACATGAAGGCAACAACCTTTTAAAACAACCCTATGGATGGGAAGTGATCTCTTAAGTATTTTCAATGCTTATAGCAATGAAACACGCCTCCGCTTAATTTACTTATACCTATCACTATGGGTAATAAAATTTATCGCTGTACATGCTAGCGTACACGCATGGCCCATGAGCGATTTATAAATACATATACAAGGATTTCCTATCATAATCTTTGGAAAAATGAAAGAATCAAGAATAAAACAATACATGTGGCAACTGCTCACGGACACAAGAGTCAACATTGCATATTGTTCAAACCGTAAAAAAGAAAAATTATTAAGAAGCTACGAAGTATAATTTAGAAATAAAAAATTAGCGCAAGAAGTAAAAAAAAAATCGTGATGAAATTCTTATTCGAAAACACATACTCAAATGCAAACAAAAGTACATAAAGAGTCCAGAACATAAAAAAGGCTGAAATATAAAACATGCTACGGTTAAATTATGGTACTTTTTCGCAGGTATAAACAGAGGCTTAGAATGACTAATTTTTTTATTTAAGTGGCGTTTACCCAGAAAAATATTTTGAGGGAGGACCTAACACTAATCAACTTGAATTCAATTGATTCCGCTTTAACTTTGTGAAAATCCATGTTGAAATTAAAATATACAACCTTGGTAACTTTTTCACAGGAAAATTTATTGGTACGACGCATTTCGACGCTGAGGTACTTGATAATGACGCCTCAGCGTCAAAACGCGTCGTACCAATAAATTTTCCTGTGAAAAAGTTACCAAGGTTGTATAATTTCACTAATCAACTTCTTTGTATGTAATACATCATACACATTTCACAGACGCGCAGTGAGCTGAAGAATAATTCATTTATTCCTTTTCTATCCATGTAGTTTAAATGATAAATCCGTGATGGTGGCAAAATATTGCATACGTTCGCAATAACAGATCACCAAGTTATATGACGGCTGTTAAAAGCAACCCCAAAAATCAACAAGGCCAGAAAATTTGACAACAGAATTTTATTGAATATTGCTCCCTTTCCGGATCAATAAACAGCACATAAAGGAATTCAAATTTGTGAAGACACTCTGCCACCAAATGTTAGTCGACGAACTGGACCGCTTTCTTCGTGCGAAATTTTCCGCTTGCCACGCCCTCAGAAGGAAAACCGCTACTAAACCACAGGTTAGCCCATGGAGTGACTCGCGCACACCATCGAGGTTAAAATCCTCTAAACAGCCAGAGTGGATAGGCATCCATTTCCTAATGCTCCAACTGCAAACTGTCACTGGGGGATAACCGAAAACTGTTCCAGAAACATCCCATTCCAACAAAACTTAACCATCAACGATCTCTCTGCCTCTCCCACTCCATCTTGACCTTTGCCATTTTCCCCGCCGATTGTAGTTCCAAGTGAGATGATTCAGCCGGAGCGAGACTTAAATTATCGCGCGTTGTGCCAAACTTGCCACTAGAATCAATTTGTTCCGCAATACAAAGGAAAACTTCCTCTGCAAGTTAAACATGGATACAGTACACAGCGCCGATATACAAACAGAAATAAATACGGAAATTTCGCAGGAGGATTTCTTACACACATGCAGGTTCTGTGACGGGAAAACGACGACATGCATATAAACGTTCCAAAAGAAAACTATTGTTTACTCACATACAACTCCTAAAATCCTCCCTTAAAAATTTGAGAGCCATCAAAAATAAAACAACGATCAGCCAGTCAATCAGCCTATTTATAGTTTCCCGAATATGTGTATAGTTTCCCAATCCCATGGCCACAGGCAATGAAATGATGGAATGTAACTACTACGTCAATACAGTAATATAAGAGAGCAGTAGTTTTTCATACTTTGAAAATGTTACGATATATTGGAGAGGCGTAATTACTGCGCATTTAGGAATTTATTTACATAATTAAAAAATGACAAAAGGGATAGTAAAAAATATCCATAATGAAAGAATGTTTCGCTGTAGTAACCGCAACTTCCACGTCATGATAACATTTTTATTTCTTCTAACAACAATAACAATAAATAATAGGGTATGAATAACAATTCCACAATCGTGCATGGATTCTTCAGGTCCGGGCGCGGATACAATAAGCGCTCGTTGAGGATGGACTCATAAAAACTATAAAGATTCACATATGGGTACACAAAATTTCCTTCACTTCCTAAATACTCAATTCTTAAAAATTAATTGCAACTGGGGTGAACGCAGGACAGTCGTTTGAAGGGGACAATAGCAGTTAAATGACCTGGATACTTCACACGTCTCAGGATATACAGGATCTACACCTGCAACCACTCTCTACTGAGAGACGTCACGCAGCAATTTTTAAGAAATCGTTCTACATTTTCCCCGACACAATTTAACTGCAATTTAATGAAAGGTAACTGGAAATATATAATTTTTAGCACTGAAATGACAACAGATTCTATTATGATGATGAGAATGATGTAAAATGTTCCAGAAATTTCTGAACCTTAACAAGATCCCCTTGCTCCCGAATATTCTAGAACCCGGAAACGAAAATCTAATATCTCATGTAACATCCTCGAATATTCCATTGCCCAGTATGATACAAGAACACATGGCTGCATTTAATGAATGCAAATTTTAAACCTAGCAAAATATCAGACGCAAAAAAATAAATACTGTGAGAATAGAGTAGTTTCCTTCATCAAAGAAAACCAAAGGCATTGATTGCGATCCGTTACACACCATTAGTGTATTCATAATTTACAAATTATTTGGTTAAAAAAATCCCAGTTTAGACGAATGTTAATGGTCAATTTTAACCTCATTAGAAAAAGGCCAGATTGTCGCCCATGCGATGCCACGACACGTGACGCCACAGGGACCTAGATGCTACACGAGTAGTCAGGAGTTTTACATCGTCTGAGATTACCAATGCATGCATGAGGCAAATAGCTTAGGAAAACATCTCATAATAATCACCAATTAAAATTGCCTACGGTCGGAAAGTTTCCTTCGTTTGATAGGGTATTAACAATTATTTAAGCAAAGCGTTGCCTGCTGGCAGGATACGCTGCTACTTGCTAGCAGCCTACATCGAAGCGGCGCTCATATCCTCGCACCAAGGTGGCCTCCCACAGCGGCAGCGGGAGCTAAAATGACGTCACACGAGCTTTTCCCAGCATTCACACTTAGCCGTCGCGTTTTCGCGCGCTTGAAAAATTTCGCTTTTCATTTAATCGCGAAAAATAGATATCGCCATTTAAAAATCTAAAAGCGTGAAATACGTACTCCAGGAGTAATAGGGTACCCTCTTCGCGGTCTTTTTTCAAAGCTGCGAAAAGTCACTCAGCCTTTCAATTTCTTTCTTCCTGATCCGCCTAAATAAAAGGAACTTAGCTAGAAGGTATTTGTACTTTCTTTCTATTTCTTTTTTGCGTAATTAATATGGGTATTAACATATATAATAATATTTCGATTTAGGCAATAAAGAAAAACAGTAAACCATCCTAATAGCTTAATTTTTCAGCAACCGAGCAATTATAACGATTGGAGGAATCCTTTCACGTACAGAGATGAGATCTGTCTAGGAAGCCTAAAAGTTAACAATTTGCATTTAACACTACGCAATGAGGCTGTTGGCATAATTTGGTCGTAAACAACAATTTCCTTTATAAACTCATCCAAGATTCGACATAAAAGCGAAAAAATCACAAACAGTCTAACTACTTGGTGGAACTCTATGTGAGACACGGCAAGGGAAGTTGATGCAGTACACCTTCCGTAAGGCTGGGAAGCTAAAGAGATGTATATTCATTTGGCCTTTCGATAATATATTTCTCTAAATCGAGTTATCCGTGACGTGTACTGGTCATTTATCAGTAAAAAGCAGCTGAAATAACAAATAATTTCGCAAAACACGCACCTAGAACTTACGAAAAGAGTACACTAATATTTATAGCGTCCGGCTCAAAATAATTTTCAAGTTACATATATTTCTCACAGAAAACTTCCCAATGATTAGCCTTGACAGATGCAAGTCTCCTCCAAAATTAAATCTGTTATCAAATAGAATTACCAAACCAAATAATGCATTTTATTGGTGGAATCGTTTCCCAACATGTTCATTATATTCCCGTTGGCGCTGGCTTATAAAATTATTCAGTTGTACTATTTTGGAAATCACAATTAATTTTAATGAATTACAGAGTCATCGAGTGCAAATTTTACAAATAAATGCTCTCATTACTATAAACAAATTTAATTTATACCGCAAAGGCAAATTTTAAAAAGGACGCAAGGCTCAGAGTGAGGGTGAAGATTAAATTAATTCGATTTTACATGGTGTTCAGTAATAAACCTATTCCTCACATTTCCACTTTCCACAAATTACAAACTATGACTTTAGTATAGAAGAATACTACGACTGAAATGTCTCTTCACATCATTTAAGAATAATTACTACCAAGAACGAAAAATTAAGGGTAATATTTTACACTTACTAGTAATTCTAGTTTCCAATGAGATTTATTGTAAGATGTCCACTATTGGAATAGTGTACGAATGGTTTCGATAATGCAGTAAACCAGCTTACAGCATCATCACATACGGTTTTCCCAGTGGCAATTTACATATTATTGCCACTAGTCAGCAGGAAGAAACATGCTGGTCCGTCGTATACGAGTGTTCGGTAGCCGAGGGCTCCAATTGAGTGTCCAATTACGATGGGCTCTTGAGGTGGTGGAGGTTGGCGTGGCGTTTTTAGTGGTCCTCAGCTGGAGGAGGGAGGAATTGTCTGGTCGGTCGTGACGTAACGGAGGAACCGAAAATGCTTTGGCGGCACAAAATGCCATACGGGCAGGTCGGTTACGAATACCCTCCCAATTACTACGATCTCGTACGGATTAGTTTCACAGAACAATCACTCACATAAGCAGTACTGATGAAAATTTTTAACACAGTTACGCGACCTAATGGAAGATTGAGGCAGGCTACTTCGCCAGCGCAAGGGTGACTGGAAAATCCGGAAAAATGTCGTTACGTAATTAAAGGCCCTCCCGCTTTCCCTTCGATGAAATGAAGCTTCCATTGAGCGAGGAAAGTATGACCCTGCACCGCCAGTGGCCACGTGAAGGTCATCAGTTTTCACATACAGAAACCGCGAAGCCGATGCAACATAGCAGCTTTAAGTTCTCGATTACACCACATGGTCACGTGTCGTTTGTTAGCCTAGCAGCCACGCAAGGAAAAAATACTTCGATCAATTATTTCCCCAGAAGGCATCACAAGCAAGAAAGATCGTTTTAATCAGATAAAGGGCAAACTTATGAGATCAACCACAGGTCAAATCATAATACTGCCTAAATATGAAAAATGAAAATCGATCAAAACCACAGCGGTCACAATCAATCACACCCGAATGTAATCAAAAAAATAGTATCAACAACACTGAAAATAGCAGCATATTATTTCCCCATTCTTGTATTTTGTATTTTAAAACCTAATCACTCAATTATTAAACACTGTCTTCAAATAAAGGGTTAGTTTACATGAAGACGGCATGACGCAGTTTTGCAATGACGTAGTTCTTCGTCAACGCCTATCTCAATTAATTATTTCTTCATTTCAGCAAAAAACCTGAGATGCCTCGGAAACCAAAATCCGAAGACTAAAATCATCCATGCAATTTGTTTATCCCACATGAATCACGAATCATAGGTGGACAAGAAGAAAAATTATGAAGATAAAAAAATACTTATAATACACAAAAAATACTGAAACTAAAGGAAAGTTTGGTACAACTGAGCAGAGAAATCTACCGCGCCGACATCCGCAAACTAAACACAAAATGAGACGCGGGGGCAATAGCTTCACGATGCTCTCCTGAAATCAAACCCTTTCAGAGCAAACAAGAAAATACGTCACTGCTGGGAGCCTTACGTAGGGAGGGTCGAGGTCGGACCATTTTGGAACGCTCACTCATGCGTCTAATTAGAGTGTCTAGTCTGGAAACGCCACGTTTAGCTCATTGTTCGTGTCGACTCCATAACATGGCCTTGAAATCACCCGCACTGCTGCTGCGCTCCGCCCGCGGCGCGAACTCTCGTGAAGGTAAATAAATACAAGACCACAATGAGTAAACCCCAAGACCGGATCAATGCGTCTTCGTGAAGTGGCCATTTGGGTTAACAGTCTCGTTGCATAAGGGCGGACTTGCGAAATGTTGCACGCAGGGCGGGATGATGAAAATGGGCTATTTCATTCCGTAAGTCCCAAAGAAGAATGATGAGGTCTTCAACTTGATATACTGCATGCAGTGCGATTCAGAAAAGAGATACTTCAAGTCTGGACAAGATCAAGCACTAATTTTCTATCACAGGAAAGTTTCGGGAAGGATATAGGTATCTAACTAAGGTAACTAACTCCACACTATGAGAAACTCCACAAACAACATAAAACTTTGACATAAATGCTCGGGAAAAAATCTTCCATATTTTAGTACGAACAAGTAGTACAATAGTAGTGATTCCAGCTTTCCTCGAAGAAAACATGTCCGGGAGTTGCCTTTCCAATTGAGTTATTTCAGTTGGGAGAGACGCTATCACAGGCTATAATTCAATGACATGATGGATTCCAAGAAATTACTGAGCTAAGTTCAGCGCATAGGGTAATCACTGGACTTCGAGGTTATCAAGGCTATCTCAATAAGGCCATATAAAATGATTTTTCGCTGTGAGAGAATACGAAATACCGCAGATATCAGACGTCTCAGTCCCACAATATCCGAAGTCACGACTTCACGTCCCTACCGTTGGGTATCTATCTCCCGAGTGTTGCTGCCGAGAATGCACACGACTCAGAATGAGTCAGAACAGATTTTCCGCATCCCCAACATAAACGCGATGCGCACTGGTTATTTGGGGACGAGACCGACGGCTAAACTTGCGCGATTCAAGATAGTCGACAGGTTGGAGACAGAACTGTAATACTGTGTCTGAAGCATGAACCATAATTTCCAACCGTGATCCCAACAGAAAACACACGACGATTACAATCTTCATGGTCAATTCATTAACCCATTCACTAAGCAGGTAAACGATTTTATTGAAATCCATCACGAACTCAAAACTAAACCTTACTTTACGCCTCAAGAAGAATGTTTCATAACACTTCATTTTCGATAAGTAGCCGAGTAAATCTCTGGTAAAATAAGGTGAACAGGCACTATCTTCGCCTCAAAAAACAAACAGCCGACATATATTCAATTAAGAGCTTTTAAGGATGTTGTGGGTTACCTCGAATCGAAACGTAAATTAAACATCCGACATCGTGCATCGACCCACGCTTCGTAGTAGTTCAGTGACTTCATTCTCAAATTTCACACATTAGGTTGAAGGTTTCTCTCCAATCTTGAAACATCACGGAGAGGCAAATCCAAAAAGGAATTCTCCCTGGATGAGCAGACAACTTACAGTAGTAAAAACATATGCAAAATGAAAAATATTCTTAGCACCATTCCGGCTGACAATAATTCAATAGTCTTTTTTAATGCACAGTAGAAGTAACTATGCACAGCAAAAGTAACCTTCGCAAAACTCTTTGTCGAGAAAGAAATCAAATCTCATTGTTTATGCGGGTAAGTATGGCCGATAGCTTGTTTAAAAATCAGTCTATATAAGAAAAGAAGGAAAAAACTCAACGACAGTTAACATTTTTAACGTCCTGATCCATGTCAGTAAACGCATTTGGTCCTCGTATGGTATACTTAATGGATTAAAACATTAAAAAAGCGATGAAACCAAAAAACTACCCAATAATTTAACTGGCTAACCACCCAGCTTCAAAGACTAAATTCATTGTCTTCCTAGTATCCAATAAGTATTAAAGCAGACAGCCGCACGGATACTGCTCACGCGTTTATTAATGACCCTATTACATGACGAAATGACTACTTTCCGTTTTCTCTGCCTCAGACTTTCCGGGAGCGCCGTCACTTAATCGTTTCTCCTCCTAATGCAAGCTTTAGACCGGTTGCTGAGGCCATAAATTATGAAGCCAAAAATGAGGCCAGCCCTGCTAAGGTGAGAGAGTTGCGAATAAATGCGATGAAATGGTCCACCCGGGCGAAAGAGTGCCCACAAGGGGGGAAAATCAAAACGAAGAAAAAAAACCGGATGATATTTCCAGGAACCTTTATTTCAAATGAATTCCCATTCCTTTGAAATAAAGTTGTTCTCTGCATATTTCAATTTAATTCTACATAACTAGTTAGTACCACATATGGAACAGAGTAAGAGCCAAGGAGAGGATACAGTTCCGTGAATCATAATAGATGTCGACAAAGTACAGTCATATTAATTCAAATTAGGTCCGTACAGAAGCTATACCAGCTCATCAACAAACATCATTTAGGTATTCTATTTAAGGGCTTTCACACGAGAAAAAGAAAAGAATTACTTCACATGAGTGTTTTTAAAGAGAACATGCATTTATATGAAGTTCGATTTCAATTATAAAGTCATACGAGTGTTCATAGCTGAGCGTAAAGCTTTACGACATAATTCCTCTAAGAGGCCTAAGGCAAGGTAAACCCCACAATAATTGGTCTCCTCTCTTGTAACAGTTAGCATTATACCTTCACTTTGTAACTGTTTTCCTTAGACTGATGAATAGTAGAAAAAATTTCCGAATAAAACGTAGAGAAGCAAGTTATGACCAATTAAAGGAAAATATTGCCTATTTAAAGTTTAACATTAAAGCTTTTAAAAAGTAAATATTTTATTCTTAAGTAAAATTTTAATGAGAATTTTGAATGATATAGATTTAATCCATAATCTCAAGTATGGATGTATATTACTACGCTAACTGCTCATTTTACGGCACTTGAGGTAGCTTTCAGAGGTACCTTCCGTTTATGATGCATAGTTACGTTGATGAAACACTCACAAAAACTCCATACAACTTTTCGCAAACTCATTCTAAATGAACATCAACTTAAGTTTCATCAATGTCTACCGTCTCCCTGAACGTATGGGGGGCAGGTAACAAAAATATAGGAACATATAAACATAGGAAAATATAGCAACGGCTATCTTAGAAGCATACCGGTAAACAAAACGTTTACTTAAGTTACATAAGAAGTAAAGCAAAAAAATGCCGTATCCTATTAAGAGGATCGGCTGACTATACCAGGAAAAAGAGTTCCATCAGCGCTAACGCGTTGCTCAATCAAGGTATCCCCGAAAGATCAAGGCGAAAAATAATATAACTTTCTTTTGTCGCAATACGCTTGCAATTTCCTCGTCCCGTCGACGGCTGGACCCGCACAGAATGAACAAGTTAATAACGAGTTTTGCCTCGGTCAAGACAGGAAACTTAGTAGAAGGAAGAAACCTAAAAAAAAGCCCCCTTACGGTTCGAAAACTTAAACTGCACATTTAAACCGTAAGAAGTTCTAATACAGCGAGTTATGAAAGTTTTGACAAACTACAGACACACATTTCCATAAATACGTTTTAAAGTGAACACTGGATGAGGTCCAATTAAAATGTACATTGAAAAAATCTTAAGAAATTTTATACAAATACATTTAAGATACTTCCATGAGTAGCAAATGAAAATACAATTTCAAACTTAAAAAACACTGCAGTCGTCACCGAAAAGAAAAATAGGAGTTCATCATGGTTTCAACATTTTAACTCCTCGAACAAATAGCTTTGACATCTTCCATTTTCTTCACCTTCCATCCTCGACCAGAAAAATAAGTTTCTCTCCATAAATAAAAAATACCTTCATCATTATTGAAACAGTGTATAGTACACCAAATTCTAGAAGCAAAGGAGAATTTCCAGAAGATGAATGTTAAACCAAAGACCTCGAGCCGAGTGAAGCTGTAGATTGTATATCAGTAGTCGAATAAAAAAAACAAGGAAGCGAGGCATAGTTCCCCCCTCTCCACCTCAAATAACCAACGATCTGTAAATAAGTAATGATAAGAAATACCGGAAAACAGTACAGCATAGAATGCACAAGAAGAAACATGATACATTTCGATACGAACCATCAGCAATGACCTACGACGATGAGTATAATAAGCGTCACGGAAATGAGTAAGGACATAGCTCGTAAGGCATTTGAGGTCATAGAAACGAGGGGAACAAATCTTAATGAAAAAGAGAAATTATCTGAGATAAACTATGAACTCCACATGCGGATTCAATTTTTAAAGTGATATTTTCAGCGAGTATACCCTACGTATGCACGTAAACTTTCACAATGGCAACAAAATAAGCTTCAAATTTTCAATGAAAAAGAAGATATTCGCGAGGTATATGAAGCGAATGACGCCAAGTAAAATAGGGAAAAGAAAAAATGGACAGTCAGGAATGAAGAATCGAACACAGCCAAGCAGATTTGCTACCAAAAGTTATTAATTAGTAATGTTTTTCTAACAGTCACAACAAAGTAAGAAAAAGGCAGCCCTTCTCTTCAAATCCGTGATCGGCCTATCTTACTGCCAAGGTTTACTTCCCATTCCAGGAAGTCGAGTCCCACCGACACCAATCCTTGCATCACCCATGCTCAATGGCATTAACGACATAAAAATACGTGACCATAACATCGCTTCCCTTATGCGTTTAAAATTAAGATGCATTTCATGTCTTATAATGGATGGACTCGAGAAAAGAACGAGTGTCATGATGACATTATTAAATATACCGTTCTAAAGACTCCCTCGGAATTGTTGCATCATCTGCGCAAGTCAGTGCTTTTAAAATGGATTTCATTTAGGTAAATAGCCAATACACCCACTTCTTGCAGGAAAATTCTATTGAACCATATGGTATGAATAGATAAAACTCTATTAAAGCATTAACTACTATCAGTATGAGTTTTCATTGAGGATGAATAGCCAACTCCTAAGGGATAAATATCATCCTTATCAAACAAAAAGAGTACTTCCTGATACATCTAACTTCAAAGACTGCTCCGTCAAAACGAAACACTGGTCGTCCTTAGTTTCAAATTTCTTTATGTAAGACCGAAGATAAGTTAGCATGCTAGTGAATAAAGGTATGGAACAACAAGAAATATATACATGAACATATTACGTCCAAATCGCTAAAAAAAGAGGCAAATCATAATCAACGGTAATATAAGTAATAAAGCGGGTTAAAAGGAAATCCAAAGCTACTACATCAACGCAGATCCTTTGTTAGAGGAATATCACCTAGATTCTCTCATTTAACGTAAATAAATCTAATACCGCTTACGTATAATAAACAACCAATGAATCAATTCATACAAGGAACAGACAGACAATTGTCTCATGAAATATTTTTATTTCCGTTTACGTCTTTATACGGCAGACATTTCCCAGTATATTTAATAAAAAATACACATGGAGCTTGACAACAAGCGAATCGTGATTTTATGCTAAAATACCTATGAACAAAACCTCGATGAATGTAAAAATATTATTAATTTCACATAAAGTTACGATCCCCACTCGACGATAACCACTATTTAAGTCCAACCAATTTCTAAAGGCTAATTCCAACGAATTTAAGCCGTGAAATATCATACACCTAAGCATGGGTGTGGCTACAGAGGATGCACTCGCTTTCTCCAACGGGCGAAAAAGTTCAGTTTTATTAAGAAATAGAATTAGTTCGTAAAATGAAGGAGAATTAAGAGAACGACATGTATACGAATAAAAATGTCGTAAAGAGGCACATTAATAATTACTAGAAACTGCTACCTATATTACTTTTCAAAGGACTCGCAAGAATATATAACCAGTTCCCAACTATTACTGCGGAAGATTTGGTAAGATATTGAGAGACAATGGGTATCCGATGGTAATTTCAATTCCAAAACAAAATCCTCAACAGAAAAAAGCGTCATTTCAGGCGATAAATGGATAAAATTTTTGGTTTGAAATTTATTACTTCTTCCAGCTCAACACGTAAGTATTACCATCGCCACTTGTGTACCCCCAAAAGGTTGGGGGAATTCTGCGAGACAAACGAAATTAATCAACAGCTTGTTTTCGTGAGGAAGGTCCACATTTTTCTTACTGTGAAGCCTTTCGAGTGATTAGACAGACTTTTTAACAATAAAAGGCAATTAATAAGACAAATTAAACCCGGCTGGACCTCTGGGAAGTAGTAAACGCTGCAGGCAAAGCGGAAAAAAGAAGTATCTCAACTTTGAATGCGCATCGGCAGGTTCAAATACTGTCCGATTGGGCAGAAAAGTTTTGAGGGATGTTTTTCATGAAATCGCACACGAAAATGTAATTGCCCCTTTAACTTTCAAACTTTAGGTTTCACTAAAACACCCTAGTGGCAGGAATCTCTCCTCTGGTCCAACTTGTGAAGAAGTGAAGTTATAGACTGGAGAGTCTCCAAAGATTGGTAGAGAAAAAAGTAATTAGATTCTTGGTAATCGCAAAGCGTTGCTGCTTAAGTCCAAGTAAATCTAATATTTGCCCGAAACAATTGTTCAAATAGAAGATAAACCAGTCTACCGACTTCTTCGATGCTGAAGTAAATGCTCTACGATTTCCCGGCACTCGTCGGGTTCAGAGACTTGTGGACTACAAATCTAACTGCGTCTCAACCACCATCATCAAGTCAAATGTCCTCGTTTCGACGGAATAACGTCCGCTAATAACTATTCACTGCAAAATAGGGAACGCGATGAAAACTCGGAAAGAGAAAATACGGAGTCGTAATAAAATAAAGCTTGATATAACTACGAATCATTGAACGCTATTCTTTACTATGGTGAAGACGATACAGAATATAGCCAAATCCATGCCCGACTGTGCTTTTTACCTATCATAATGTATATTCTCAGGTTAAGATTGTAAGACAAATAGCATGTCAATGATAAATTTATCGGATATTCCAAGCGTATCAGAGAAAGCCATGTATCAACACACTCGCAAACACGTGATCGACCCTCCAATGGAAGATAAGAGAAGCCATACGAAATCCAGGCATCAATATTCAGCATTTGATCGACTCAACTTTTCTCCGACTCATCACGGATGGATGTCCAATTTCCATGGCCTAAATATACTCAAGCAGAACAAATTTTACAGCGGTTAAATAAATATTTCAAAAAGTTAACACCAATTTATTTAATCAATTAATGAACATGCACAACCGCGCGAAAATAGCGAGTGAAAAACCAGTTCCTTAAATAAAGAACTGAGCGTGAAATAAAATTAAAATCGACAGTATCAATAAGAATATGAGTCAAAGAAACATATTCTGAACGCATGGAATATCGACGAGCTGGCATGCCAATCAGATGCATCAGCGAGACTCGTTCAATGACGTTTACTTCAAGAGAAATAAAAATAAAGATCTCCGTCTCAATGAACATGGCCCCTCGCCTTGAATATCGAGGAGACTCTTCCCATCTTAATCTCTTTGACCTTGTAAGACCAGATTTGCAAGCCAAGCAATGAGCTTCATCCCAACGGAAGCGGTGGTGACATGTGAAAACGTTAGATCAATCACTGACCAATTAAAGAATTCGCGATGCACATCTGCGCTTCAAATCCGACGACCATGAACACAATCAACTGTAAGCGGCTTCTAAACCACACTCGGTACCTGCCCTGGATCTCATCGGTCCCCAAATCGGAACTCAATTAAGTCCGGGAATTAAGTCAGCAAAATCTAAAGACACCCTCGCAAAAATGACTCTGTATTATCGCACACAGATAAATGAAAGAACTGACCTCATCGAAGAGACTGCCATTCACTGGAATGAGCTGGTGAATATGACAACTCATCGTCAGAGAATTTAATGCATCCCTAACCCAGTTTCAATTTTGATAGTTTATTTATTTTTAAACATTTATTTATCTCAATTACCCCCGAAAACAGCACAATGATGCCTTTACATAGGGTGTTTAAATAACAACACCCATCACACACACACCCATGTCCTGGATGGTTGTATGTAGGTATTAATTTAAGACATCCTTTGGTGTACTCGACGAAATAGAAGACCACGGAAATATATCGTGGAGTTAACTCATTTCTCAGGTCATTGTAAGGGTGAACAGAAAAATCAAATCTTCCGCGAGTCTTAAGCCATTAGTGGTGTCATTTTAAAAGAATACGTCAAATACAGCGGGAACAAAGGTAAAAAAATATAACCTAGAACAAAATAATAAACGTTATACCGAAAAAGTCACTGTCGCCACTACCATGACATCCTCTCTCTGCCGATAAAAATGAAAAGACGCCTAATTTCTGAAGTCGCTGAAAAAAACTAACAGAGAATCTCTGATCACTTATCCCCCTACGATGAAATAGGAATATATATAGCTGCCGTGGGGAGAGAAAAGTCAAAGACGAAGAGACTAAAGACGAAGGATAGTTAAATCCAATTTGAAAGCAGCTCCAAGATACCGTTGAGAACAATTTCATCTCTACGACAGCAGAAGAATCAATTTCATGAACACCATGGAAAATCTATTAATCTCTGAGATTGCAAGTATTTCAACAAGTAGAATATTAAATTAAATAATCACATGGCTCCACGTTTCAACGTTCCCATTACATTTGAGCGGAGGGCACTGTGTGATAGCGAAATATTTAAGCTCGAAAGATTCATGAATTGCCATTAAGATATCACATTGGGGCCTGAAATACAAATAACATCAACACCCTGTACATCAGGACCACTTCGCGGAAGATAAATAGTAACTGCAAGAGTTTGAATATGTGTAAACTACGTGACGAATAAATGAATTTTTAGCATTCCAATTTGATTGTATAATTAATGATAACTATATTTTGATAAACTACTACAGCTAGATTCCAATAAATGGTATTTATAATGTGAAGTAAGCCTTAGAACTATAGCCTATAGACCTTAACCATTTGTTCTTTCTCAGAACTATGCACATGTCCTTTTTGGCGAAAATGGCTTTTCTGTTGTAAATACTCACAAGAATAACAATCCAAAATAACGAAATGGTTATAGCTAATATCCAAAATAAATAAATGGTTGTAGCTAATGCAAGAGCACCCAGGAACTCCCAGATTAACAAATGCATGCATTTAATCAAAGCCTTTTATAGGAAGGATGTGGAGAAAACAATACAAGGAAAAAGCTAATCGATAAGGCAGAAAAACTACATGATCAACTTGATTAATAGCACGGTTATGCATTTTTTAATAAATTAATTGAATTGCACGAACATATATCTGATTACCGCTGAAGCTCATTAAAGGCAGGAAACCACAATGGTAAAATGACTCCACAGTAGATCTTGAACACGTGACGGAAATAAAAGACTGAAAAAATTAGGGAAAACCTCACTGCTGACTCACGCCTCGACGATTTAAACTTAGGCGCAAAAAAAATGAGGAAACCGAGCGTTGGGGTTCGCCCTTTCACAGATTAAAAACCGGATAAAAGGAGAGAATGGCGGGAGGCGGAATGGATCCGCGAACAACGGTAGAAATTGCACGCCCACGCGAAACTCGAGAGAGAAAGAGAAGTCTTTCCCCTCTGCTGAGAGAGAGAGCAGGATGGGCCACCTTGTCTTGGGCCCGTTCCTCCCTCCAGTTCCCGGCATCTACGGCCGCCCACCGCGGATACACAACACGGTCTCACAACGCGACAGATACACATCCCCCCCGTGCATTAGGAATGAAGTGACGCAGATGGGGCACATGGAAAAGTGGCTTTAAACTCTTTCCTTAGACGAAGGAGGAGGAGAGCCAGGGAGAGCGTGGTGCGGACAAAAAGATTGAGCTTTATAAGGTGGCGAACGAGGTCAGTCTCGGGTCGACCTCTTCTTATGGGGGGGAGAAACATCTTCCCTCCCAAGACGAACCAGTCCCGAATGCGCGCGGCTACAAACGACGGGAATCGTTCCGCAAGACTTAGACCCGAACTCCCGCGGAGCGACCCGCGACTAGCCTGACAATTACGCGCGTAGAGGGACGAGAGTGGCACGTAGGTCCCAAAGTGAGTACGAAGGCGAGGGCAACTAACACTGTGGAGTGGGGGAGGGGTCGTATTGATCCATTAATCGCGAAATAGAGGAAGAAGGGGAGGAGGGAGAAGGGGGAGGAATGAGAGAGACGGACGGAGGAGGATGAAGAGGAGATCGGGGAAGTGGGAGAAGAGACAGAGAGAGAGGAACGAACCCCACATACAAACACACACACAGTCAGCCGGCAACATCGCAATGATCTCCCGCCCGCCTTCCTCACCCTCCTCCATTGGTCACTTGAATCGTGGTGATGGCAAGAAGCGCGGAAGGAAGTAATGGAGGAGGAGACGGGGAGAGAGGGGGCGGTTAGGGGCGTTCGGGGGGGGGGGGGGGGGGGGGCTCGAGAGTGCGGGGTCCAGGAGGGAAGGGAATTAAAAAAGCAAAACAGAAAAAAAAAACAAAACAGAAAAAAGGGGGCGTCGAGGAAGAGGGCGGGAGTTTGAGCCGGTGGAAACTAGAGAAGCGACGACGGAACAAAAGGACGGAGAGGGAGAGAGAGAGAAAAGGGAGCGAGGTACGAGCTTACAAATAAAGGGTCTCCAGGGCGCTTTTTCAACTTCGATATTAAAATTCTCCGAACTCGCCCGTTATCTGTCGCTCTAACAGCATCCTCCAGACTTGAGGCAAACGGGTGCGATGACTTACAGAGCAATGATTATTAGACGGAGTTATGGGCGTCGGATGTACTGCACTGGAAGCATGAACTCATATTGAATGAGAGCGGTAAGAAAAGAAGAAATCGTTACCCTTCCGCTGGAATTGAAAAAAAACTCCGCGGTAAATAACCCTTACTGAACGCAAATACACCAAAACATGGTCATGTATTTTTTTTAGTCTATGACATTGAAAGAAGTAAACGGAGGCACACAAGAATATTTAGGGACACACAGGCATTACCATCATCACCAATCTGACCCTGGAGAATAATTTTGGTATATATAAGAAAAATTTATAATTAGCGATTTCTATATCAACATTTAAAAAACGCTCAACAATATTATGCACCTCACGATACAACTCTAGAAAATAAATAGTTTGCATATTCCACCAATAAAAAAAGTAATTTATTTCGCAGAAAACCTCAAGTTTTCACGCAACTTAACAATATAATTCAAGAACATAATCCCGTTCATCAGAATGATACTATTTCATTTTTAGAATACCAGCATTAAAGTACAACTTACCCTTATACGATGCCAACAATTAGTATAAATAGAGTATTAAGCTTATCTTACTCCACCATATCCTTCCATCATCATCAATTAGGAACTTGGATGCAGATTCTAGGGGTGGAAAGATTTCCCCGTAATCTCCGGTATAAAATAAATATGAAGCGACCCATATCATGGCAGAGAGCTAAGGAAGATCCACGAAGCTTGGTAGGCGGTAGAGGCGAGGCGGGTGGATATAACGACTGTTATTGAGGAAGCCGAGTGCGGGTGGGTGGTGTGGGGGAAGGTGTCGAGGGGGCGAGGGTAACACACTTGACGTACCTAAGGGCAGGAGGGACGCCGCGGGCGGGCGGGCGGGGGCAGGAGTCGCTCTCGAGAGCGCGTTTGAGCGGTTTTCATGAAGTGGGGGGCCGGGCGCCCGAGAGCGGAGATGGTGCTGATGATGACGATGATGATGAAGGGACTGCTGAGAGAGAGAGAGTGTGAGAGCGAAGAGACGAGAGAGTTGTTGGACCACTGATACGGCGACAGAGGGCAGCGGCGATGCAGGGGAGGGCTGCAGTTTACCGGCCAATTTCGCTCCGGTCATAAAACGCAATTGGAAGTAGTTAAAGTCGCAGGCAAAGCCATGAGTCGTCCGCGGGTGGGGGTGATCGAAGACAGCAGCCCAAAAACAGCACGGTGGACGGGGATCAAGGGAAAGAAGCGCGGGTGATGGGAAGTAAGATTGTGAGCGCGCGCTGAGCCAGCAGCGACTTGTTCGCCGAGATAACCCCTTCTCCTATCGCCGCCTTCTCTATCTCCCTCCGAGAAGGGCTGACGCAAACGAACAGATGCAAATATTTGCTCAAAGAAAGCGAGATGCAATGCCCCCGAGTCAGCACGTGGTCTGCTTAAAAGTCTGAGACGGATATCTTCCAAAGCTACAAGAAGAAGACGCGACGCTTTGCAGTCACGAGGATACAACAGTTTGCCACGGAAATTGATGTTTCAGAACCTCCGCATCCAGATTCCCAACTCCAGACACAAGTAAATAACAGACCGATATTTTCATAGCTTCAATATGGACCTGAATTGGAGGACTGGAATATTTGGCCAGGTGAGGTCCATTATGACCTCCAGGATGAGGAATATGGATAGAAACTTCTGAGCTATGCTCACTGCAAGTTCGCTCGTAACTAAATTCTTAAACCAGCATAAGATAAAACTGACAAATGCCATATATTGTACCTGATAGCTGGAGATTTTCCGATATACGTGACTCATGTTCAATTCAGAGCATATCAAAATCGTATGATACTAACTAAGGAATAACTTGCTTTTCATCGAACACTTTAATGAAGGCTATATCCCATATGATCACTTGGAAAATCTTTTCAGAGGAAAATCAGACCGAAGAAATAAATCCATTCGATTACCTCCCGGCGAACAAAACCCGGTTTTCAGCGCAAAATTATAACCTAATCTGAAGAGGGAAAAAATCTTTCGATGCAAAAATGGACGACAAGTTTTCAAGTCTCCTGGTGAGCAAAATCATTTACAAAATGCTGACAAAGAACGCTACGGCAATAAATTCTCTCTGAAATCCTCCATTTATATAAATAAACAATAACATGGCAATCCAAGTTTTTAATCATAGCCTCTGATGAATAAGGTGGAAATCAGAATGTGCCAAACTCACCAGTGACTTCTATTTGATAATAGCTATTCATTTTAACGAACCAATAACTAACCGTAAAAATAAAGTATACTAAAATACTCAACATCTATTGTCAAATTTCTACCAACAACCGAAGTACCGCAGACGATAACCGCGGAATATCATGCATCATGGTTTGCGCAAAAGGGAGGGGTGATGGGCAACGATAGGCAATTACTCCTTCCGACAATTAATCAATTTTTTACTCCTCTCCGAAACTTCGCAGCGGGCAACGCACAAATTTTCCATCCCACTCCTAGTCAGAAAATCTGTGAGCCAATATCACAACGATTTCCATAAACACAAATGTAACTGGAAATTAGTCACAGTAATGCAAGCGGATATAGTAATCATCAAACAGCGCTAAGCATTCCCAAGGCAGGAATGATTATATTTATTGATAAAATAAATTGCACGAAAACAGGAGACGCATGACAATACACCAAATTAATCTGGGTTCACGTGAAGCTGAAAATGAAATGGAATCCACAGCATCAAAAACAAAAAACGCAGCCACAAGCCTACCCAAAAGTCATCTAGAGAGATTCCTTGTCAATTTCCATGTTAGGAAGTTGACAAGGAATAATAAAAAAAAACGAAATTAAGAAAATTGAATCACCCCAATGCCTCTAGAGCCCTGAATGGCAATTCCAAATCCCGGCAGTTGGTATTGCAGTTAGCCTTACCCGTATTTTATTAGTGCACAATTGCGTACCAACATGTATGTTCACTTAACATTTGTTCATATAGAAAATAAAAAACCACGGTCTTGCATAAAACAGACAAGAAATTATCTGTGGCAACCCAGGATGGTAGTCATTCCTAAGTTCTAAACATGAAGGACTCATAATCGAGATACCCCATTTAGAACAACCAACACAAGCAAAACAACACGAAAAAACTGTTTATTCACATACAAAAAAGCGTGAGTACCTTCCCATCTTGCCAAACACGGACGGGAAAATAAAACAAATAGTTAATTGCATTCAGACCAGCTTGTTCAACATATGGATCAAGAAAAAAAGTCGATATGGACAGAGACAGCCAGACAGCTTGACGCATCAACTGATGCATCACCATTAAAACAACTCAGAAATAGAAATGAGGGTAAAGGAAAAGCATCGAGTAGATTTCCAACGCATCCGGGATTACTTCCTGAAAACAATCCACCTGGCGCTCAAGGATTCACCAGTAAAAATACTTTTTATAGACCACTTCAAGTTAAACATATGCTTCCACAGGTAGCTCTATCGAGTGAGGATGTAATAACGATTTAGTAGTATGCAGAAGGTTTACGTAGCGCGTACTGCAAAGGTAAACGTACTGAGGGACCTGTTTAATGAATACGTTTACCATACAATAGTGACTGTAAATTAAGTATTTAACACAATAGATATAAAAATTATGGTAAGTAGATAAATGCCCAACATGAGCCGTAACGCGCCAGACGGCTTCGATGGTCATGACCTGAAACCTGTCAAAGCGCAAAGGCTGCTCGGTTCCAAGGGGTTTCCTTGTGCTTTCGAAACGGTGCTCTCGAATCTCTTACCCCTCTCACGAGCAGACAACTGCATTGCGAAACAGCGGGTTTCATTTTCGAAGGGAATAAAACGATCGTACGTGGGAGTGAAGACCTAGCCAAATACTTAACTAACATATTTTTCATTGGAAAATACCGATATCATTCGCGAGGCCACACTATTTTTAATCCATGCAGAGCCCTTAAGAATTTTCAAATTAACAGAATAAGCATTTAACATGTGCATAACATGGCCCATCTTCCTTCCACACGGAGTAGCGTACTTCATGCCCACAAAGACCCGGGATTATTTCTGAAAACAATCCATTCGCCTCTCAAGGAGTCCCTATTATTACATTTTTAGACCACTTCAAGTACAACCATAGTTCCAATTTCAATGTTTCAATCAACTGATAGTAAATAATTCACAGGATCAAGGACTAAATTAACGCTCCAGATATGTAAAATTATATATAGAGGTATGGATTCAGAATTGGCCATTATATTGACAGCTACCATAATATACATTTAATATGTGAACGACATGGCCCATCCTCCCCTACGCATACGATGGGATATGTGATGGGACATGATAAGTACTGGGTAGAGACATAATGATTCAATTCCTTCGAGTAAAATTAAGTTCGCGTGAAAAAAATTCATATTGCCGAGGGAATCAGCAACTAAAGGACAAAGTGGATTTTTTCAAGATCTTAGAACAGGCACTCGACAAGCCTTAGGAGAGCTATTTAGCTAAATTATTGTTAAAAAATTTAAAGTGTACACCCCGCGTGTTATTAAAAATTACAGCTGAAATCACTGGCTTCGCACACAATTAACATTTCTAACTTAAACACAATGCTTAATGATTATACTAGGAAACTATTCAGGTAAAATCCAGTCGAAAACCCCAACTTGAGAGCCAAAAACTTCTTACGAAGTTAGGTGCAGCTTCTTATGAACTAGTCATGGCAGAGGTCTAACAATCGGCGCTTAAGATAGAAAAGCTTCCGTTGGTGAACAAGTACCCACGAGCAGCCATCGCATACTTCCCTGGACCACGGTGAATCGAATAACTTGTTAACATTTATTTATGAAATTGCTTGTACACTAAAGAATCCACAGTAACATAACCATGTACATATCCCACGGATTAATACAAAGAGGGTAAGGAAATAGGGAAAAGAAATACATGTACAACATCCTACACCACGGTTTTCATGACAGACAATAAAATTCTGTAGTCAAATGTGGATCACGCCCGAACCACTGCTTTGGAAAAGGATGGACAAAGAGTTCTCGCTTCGGTAGCCACGATATTCCCTTATCTGATGACCCCGGACTTTACCGTTCTGCTCGACTCGATTCAATTTACATGTTTGGAGCCATACAGATATTTCAATTTTTTACTGATAAAGTCTCCATGTTTCGAAGTACAGATATTCGCTGATTCTTTCTAGACATTTCAACTGGTGATATTCAATAAGCATAAAAATGAAATTTTCGACGTGTTGGCACTAAAGGTGTATAAAATTGGGCATCAACAATTGAATAAAAAAGCGTTAAGCTTTATTATCAAGTTTTTGTTTTATTATGTAAATTATTATGTTCATAAACCGCAATTTGTCGGTATTTGTTGCTTGAGAGTGCCAAGAAGATCAGCTTCAATATTTCTGTTAAGCATTGAAGTCCATCACAAAAACGAAAAGAAAAAAAAATATTTCTAATGCACTTATCCTCTTCCACAACTTCATTTTAACTGACGTTCTTTAAAGTAAATCTATCTTTTCTAGAGTGGCCAATTACAGCCCGCGAATTAGGCGGACATAACCTAACCAAACATAAAGGATTCATAGAAACGACATATTAGGTTTAGAAACTATAGATAACCCGATGCTAAACACGGGTGAAGTCAGAAAAGATAGTATCAAACCATGCTAACTAATGGCATCATTTTGAACAACCGTTCGAGAACTAATAATTCTCATAAAGGGTT
The DNA here is from genome assembly GCF_921293095.1 of Ischnura elegans. Classification (NCBI taxonomy): domain Eukaryota; kingdom Metazoa; phylum Arthropoda; class Insecta; order Odonata; family Coenagrionidae; genus Ischnura; species Ischnura elegans. The sequence goes on along the minus strand of NC_060248.1, from coordinate 102,602,679 downwards.
GTACGTCACCATACGAAATACTAATGACTGCACTGCATTGAAAAAGTTGTGCCAGTTCAAGCGCCTCGAATTAATACGGTGTGTTTCTTGCAAACCTATCTCATTCCGGACACTGTTCGCCGCTCCATAAAGTTATATCATTGTAAAATGGAATATTGCAAACCTGTATCTAAGGGGGCATCTATTAATTACGTGATGCGTTTACGAGGGTGAGGGGGTCGAACAAATTCTAACCCAATCTCAGGTGGGAGAGAGGGGGTATTCTTGCAAGTATCACGTAATTTTTATTTCCGCAAGAAGCAGTTTAAAATTGCGAGAAAACTGGGTTGACTGGAGCAAAACGTGTTTACCTGTTTCCCCTGGACTGAATTGGAATGAATATTCTTTTACCAATTTAAGTAGTTCACATTTTAGTACTTCGTCGTTCAATTTTTCACGATCTTAGTAATCTTAAATATGTATCAGTCATAACTAATCTCACATAAAAATAATTAATCCAATTGTTATTTATAAATGCAACGCAATGAAGCAGAGATATATTTACACTGAAAATAAGCATTTTGAACAATCTCACTTGAGGGAGGGAGGGGGGGTAGAAGATGCAGAAGGGCAAAATCTCAACAAATATCTGTAAGTTGAGGGGGGGTCCAAAAATCGCCAAAATCACCTAACCTCAATGGATGCCCCCTAAAGGTATTGGACTACAATGAGGTTTACACACAACATTTTTCCCTATTCCATTACTAGTTGGATCGATAAAAGGATGGCGAATACCCTATTGAAAAACGCGCCGCAGATTTACGATCAGCATCGAAAGGCTCGCAATTCAATTTCTAGTCCGCAAAACTATTTGAAATTAACTACTTAGAACAATATAGATGACGAAAGAACTTATGAAGAGATCATTATGTATGTTAATTTATTAATCACTTACTTATACATGTATCCTTTTAACATGACATGCCGGAACACGTGTCTCACGTAGAAATGGCAAATTAAGCTAGGGGAACGCTAACAGGAAAATATTTCCGTCCGCTGAAGCACTTCTATTAAAATAAGAACATAAATTACCCAAAAACCAGTAAATTCACTTAATGACCCATAAATTAACCCACCCTATCGATACTAAAATCTTCTGACTTGGAAAGAAACAAGGGGGGTAGGGTGCACGAAGATGGGCGTGACGAGGAGGCGCTGATTTTACCCCGAGCCGACGTTAACGCCCTGAATACCATTCGCAATGTCAAAGATTACGGATATGGACCCATACTCTGTTATTATCGACCCGCCTGCACTGGGAAATACACTGCATCAGGGTATAAAACAGAATGTATGCTAAACACCGAATGGACACTTTGAGCGAAGGAACAAACAACTACCGCTAAAACACCAATGCGTAAGTGAATTTTTTACAAAAAATCTTAACCTTTTTTTAAAAAGGCAAGTTTCGACAATTAACAACTTGTAGCGGAATTAAAAACAGGAAGATGCTTCAAAAAACAATGAAATTGAGGGAATCACAATCATAAACAACAATTTATCGCCGTAACGAAAAATCACAACTGCGGGAAGGAAATATGAATCTGAAAGGAAAATTAAATATACCAAATAAACAACCACGAAAGGAACGAGCAAGTGGTTTCGTATGCATAATCATGTGCATAATCAGGAACAATTGCATCGAATTCTGTGATAACGTGCCCCCGTTAAATCTTAATGTACCGTCAAGTATCAATTTATTAGTATCCCATTAAGTTGGACGACGACTATAGATCTAAGAAAAGCGGAGGAAAGGGGCGTTGTTACGAACTAGTCAATAGGGGAGAAAATTCAGAAGGCGAGAGGAGTGAAAGAGGGGTCGGATCGGCGGCCTTAAATAATTTTAAATAAGATGGTCCCGTTTCAATAAATCGGCCAAACCAACAATAATTTAAAACTGTGAGACAACAATTTATGCAGCATAATATGATACCGAATTGGGGCAGACTACCGCCTCTTTAGGGGGCAAGCAGCGGACCGCACCTGGCGGCCTGGAATATGATGATGTAGGAAAAAACAGAGGAAATTAACCCCATGTCGACCAAGTTGATTTTCTCGGTGCATTGCACTCATAGGATGTTACCCTGGTTTAAAAAATCCAAAGTAAATACATATGATGCTTTCTACCCTCGGGCCTTAATTGATAGCGTACACGGAATGTAGGCAACCGCAAGATTAACAGAAACCAAACATCATCCTCTAAATTAGGACCGAGTCAAACGAACACAAAAGTAATCGGATTCCTGTACCATGCGACATACATCAATTATAATCATATTACTCTGGACATTTGCCAAAGGTATAGCGCCTAAGCGGAAACAGCTGACGAAAAGGAAAAGCCTCCAAGATACTTAAAAATACCGCACTACAAATTAAGATAAAAGCGAATACAAACAATGAGGCTACTCTCAATTTAATAGGATGCTCTTCACAAACTATAAAACGCAAATATCAAGGTGCTTACCCAAACTATTGAGAAAAAAACTTATTATTTTTAAAATTAAGATTTAATAAGAATGCTAATCGTAATTATTATCATAACACGATGCATGACATCAAACACAAAAATGTTTGCGTCAATGACACTAAAGTGGTGTCGCTTGGACAAAAGCCGTACTGAATATCACATTATCATCCACAGCTAATATATTTCAGTTATTCAATCCCCGTTAATCTCATTGCACGCATTAATTGTCCACAAAAGGGAAATATAAAAGATGAAAGAAAAAAGAATTCACTTTGCCAAAGATGAGATAACTTTTAAGAGAAACATGAACCGAGGGTGTTCTCTCATCAACGGTCAAATAAAGCAATTCCAAATGATTATTTACCAACCAAGAAACAGGATTCATCGCAAAGATAAAAATAGCGCAATGCATGTCAATGGATGAAAGACTACGAGAAAAATTACCCACACGGGGATGCAGCCACTCATTTCTGAATATAGACATTTTATCCGAACTTTTCTTACTTGCGCAGTTAATGAACTACACAGTCAATACTGAGACAAAGACCCTAAATGGCCTACATGGGAAACAGAATACTTAGTATTTAAGAATAATAGTTCTGTAATGGGCATAGCCGATAACACTGTCGTCGAGCATTGCAAGGACCTGCACATTAATCCATGGGGCTGGCAAAATGAAATATTCTAATGAGATTAGGAGGTACTAGGTAACAACTTCAGAGCTAACCGATCATAAAGTCAACAAGGTATATAAATTACGGTGCCTCAAGTTACTGGAGAAAATGGGAAAATAACACCGCCCTAAAATGTGAAAAAATGTTTGAAAAATAAATAATTTTTATCTCAAGCCTAGGATATATTAGCTTATGATTAAAAGAAAGCTGAAATAGCCTCGTACTAAGCGATACCTTTTGCAGGATGGGCAAATGAACATGTATTTTGTGCAGTAAACTTGATATGATGCTCCAATATCCAGGGTCCATTACGAAAATACAAAACAACCAATCCCGAATGCTCTTGGATATTCAAGGATAGATTGAAACTTCTTTCAATTTAAAGGCCAACTTCAACATTATGATAATAGCGATCACATTTCTTTGCTAAATTAAACTGTCATGAAGATTACTTTCAAATGCAATCGACAAAAGGAACGAACACCGAGCACAAAGAGCACGCACAAACGAGATTCCCACACAGATGAGAGTGAATCGAGTGAATACATCTGCGACGGGGAAACCAGTTCCCCATCTCCCGCTCCCACCCGACATCTTTCCTCAATAAGCACCTGGTCAAGGGCCAGTAAAAACATATGTCCACCACAATCATGAGGCAGGAAAAAGTGATCACGGCCAGATTCCTAACATTTCACCCGCCAAATGGTGAATGGAAAAAATCGGCAGCAATACTGTGCTGATAATATATTTAGCAAATTAAAACAAAGGGAATGAATAATCTCTTAAAATTAAGTCAAAAATACAGCTTCGCTATGAATCAAGTAACAAGAGTAACGGTAAGGTTATGAAGAAAAATTACGATACTCGCATGCAAAAATGGAATAATTTCTGAGTAAAACTAATGAGGTGCGTAATTACTTTATTATTTTTGATCACAGTAAATTTACTCACCGTGAATTCTTGTATCACCTGCACTCGCTGTTGTACCGGCGACCACAAATAGTAAACATAGCGACAGTGCCAAAATGTGAAGTCGCCAACCTAATCCCATTGCACACGATATTCACCACCTATGATTTTTTCTATTAAAATGTTTATAGCACATTCATATTTCGGAGAACTCGATGCAAACCCTGCCTTGCATAAATTAATCCGAAGAATGACTGACTACATACAACCGAACGAAAGCCGAGCACTCAAATGAAAAGTGCTCATTGGCAGCAGTGATAATATACGCCGAGTGGCGCTTTACCTTGTGTCGTTGTAAGCACTACGGTATTCGGACGAACTAACGATACGAAAATCAAGAAATCAACGATGAAGATACAGGGCCGAATCTCTGAATGGTATTTTTATCGCCCGATATGTCGTTGATCCTTGTGCTCATTTAATTTGTAAATTTGATATCTGGTTATTTTCATCGCCGACTTATTCATCGGCATTCCTAGAATTGCTCATGTATTTTCTCATTTTAAAAAACCCGTTGTCAATGAGGCTCAATCGAGAATGAAATTTCTATCTCGAATTTTATGATACACCTAGCATGCACTTGTGAAAGCTAGTGGCTAGTACTGTATGCGGTGTCTTTAAGGTTTATTAACAAAGAAAATTGAACCATCGCTTCTCGTCACTATCTTTATCTTGCCTCGTAGCTTATGTCGTAGTTTCGGTTTAAGGCTATCTCCTTATATCGATATGTATACCCCTACTCGCTGACCCGGCGAACTTCGTACCGCCTAATAATCAATGAACTTACAGTTTAGTTACACCATTTGTAAATCAAGAGCGGCTGTATCGTTTTTAATCAAGTTAAATTTATTATAATAAAATAAGGATACAAATTCAATAAAACTACGGATCAAAATTGCTTGTAAGAAAGACATTTTCTTTATTGAATCTACAAAGGGTGGATCGGAGCACGTTTACGCGGATTTTTTTCAGTGAATTTTCTTACGTTTTAGCTTAAGAAATTCTGGGCAATGTGGTTTTATAAAGCAGTTAATGAAATAAAAATTATACGGATTCAGTTGTTGGCTATTTGTAGTATTAACCGTAAAAAAATGTTTTTAGGTCCAAGTCTGTTGCGTAAACTTGGCCCGCAGGTTAACACAACGCTAGGCCGTCGCTTGACTGATGCTCAAAATCGTGAAAGAAAAGCTCCTATGAAGCAGCATTCGTATCAAATGACTTTAGGCGCGCCAGTTATAGTGTCTGTTGGGAAAAAATGCACTGCGTAAACGTGCTGCATGCGTAAACGCAACACAGTGTACCCTACACATTCGGGTTTGATGTCTTGCGTCAAGCACCATTTAGATAAACAACAGTTTTTGTTTTGTTATCAGGCGCGAGATATATAAAGCGGATGAAGCTAAATAAATATAGCGAAGCAGTGACGCAGCGAGGGGGTTTTTTGGGGGTTAAAACCCCCCCCAAGACCTCTGAGAACTTTTTTATAAAAACATTTGTTACTAATATTAGGGAGACGGATGAGTAACAAACAAAACATATTTAACTATTCATACAGCCGCAAAACCCACTATTTTGAACCATTTATCTTAGAAAATATCTGGGGGAGGGCCCCCACACCTCTTGCTTACCTTAGCAAGTTTTCTATACCCTACAGACCCGTAGTATTAGCTGCGCCTAAAACCCCCCTATCCTTAATTCCTAGCTGCGCTCTTGAAGCAAAGGAAGAAATACAGCGGATGGTTAACCGGCTCGTTAACCATGTTAAGTGACCATGAGAAAATCATGGGTTTTCATTAGCACAAACATCACAAAAACTGAAAGACTGACCATGCGATTTGTTAATCGTTATCACGAATGCAACACGAACTGGAAATTGAATACGTTTAAGCTCAAAAGGGCATATAAGTTGGGATCATGGAAATTTCGGAATGAGAACTTCCTCATCTTTGAATTTTCCTTTGAGTAAAGTCGCATGATTCACATTCATTATCAATTTTTTTAATCACCAAACGCATTCCGTTGGATAGTTATCGTTGGTTTAAGTTTCGAAAGATCAACAACTCGGAGCCTACATTTAGCAGTAAATCGTGACTTGGTAAGCCAGGTACGTCCAAGGACTTAAAATATTAAGATTGATATAGTTGGTGATTTCGTCTTCGTTTGTTACACAGTTAAACGATTTGAATTCATGCAGAGTACCAACTATTTCGTCCTGATTTACTTAGTTTGAGTAACCCACATCTTCTTTCTGGGCCGTCAAAATTGTTCGCTCAATCAACCATTTTTTATATTTGTGGTGATCAATCATATTCTGGAACACTTTGTTGATTAACTCACCTCCCGATGAAACTAATTTGCAAACATTCCGAGGAAGTGATATCACACTCCTCGATTCCTCAACAGGAACATGGACATTACCGTTTGTCAACAATTGCTTGGAGATTTGTTTACAAACACGGTAGTGAAGAGTCCACTCAAGCTGGGCTTACAATTAGCTATAATTAAATTTTTAATAAACAATTTCAATATTTTGAATATATTTAGTAATTAAAATATTATATTGTAACGAAGTTCAGTTATTAAATTGGTAAAAACAAAACAAATAATTTAGTTTGTAGTTTTGACCGACTTATCAATTGTTGTTGCGTTACTAACTCCTATTAACATATCACTAAGAAAGAGATGAATTTTTTGTAATAATATCCTTTTTTTAATGTCATATATGTTATCCGGGGCTGAGACGAATCCTAAGAACCTAATATCATTAAAATCGGTGCAGCCATTCTCGAGTTATAAGTGTTCTAACTAACACGATTTTTTACTTTCTTTTATATATATAGATATCCAAGATTTCTTCTGACCGTTTGATCTCAGTATTTCTTATTCACGAGTTCCTAGTTGCATTAATGACCGCCTTATCAGAGTCGGTCATGGAAATCAAGGAAATGGGCTAATAGGACTTTAAAAATATAGAGATATTTCTCAACCAAACATCACCCATAAAATAATTCAAAGCATGTAACTTAATAGGCTTGAACCAAAGGCTAAAAATATTGTACTAGAGAAGCAAAATAGGAACATGGATCAAACATCAACCATGAATTTATTATATGAAGGAGCCAGTTTCAAACTATATATGTACCAAGTTCAATTCTTCAAATATTTGTGCTCATTATTCATAGACTTCAGTAGAGCATAGAACAGTGCATTGACAGGCATATTTTCTACAAACAATTGGAATAATATCATTCCTAAAAAACTAATCGGCATGAAAAATTTGTCTTAATACATATATCTCAAAGAAGAGTAAATGATGACAAAGAATAAATGAGCATCTTTGAAGTAAGTACTAACATGAGTCAGGCAAGAGGATGATCAAGTAAGTAGGTAGTAAGATCTGGTTGGAGTATCAGCCCTCCCCTTCACTTGAATTTTTCCCCCTGTGACAACTACTTTTCCTCATATTATTATATATATTTTAGTACAACAGGTACATATCTCAACAAAACGGAGTATGCACTCGTGCTAAAACAAAAATAGGATCAGTAAACCCTCTGTGACTAGCTACCCCTATTGGTCATGTTCCCTTATCTGCTTCGCGCAGTGCTATAAGTGAACCTAATACTGTTAAAACTAAAGTGAAGGTGTTACACCTAAACATTCAGTGCTTACGGCACAAAATTAATGTTCTGGAATTATTTTTGAGTGAACATGAACCTGATGTTGTCTGCATTTCTGAGCACTGGTTAAAATCCGATGAGTTAAGTACTTACAAAATCGAGGGGTATAATATTTGCTCTTCCTATTGTCGAACTCTTTGCAAAAATGGTGGTGTATTGATTCTTGTTAAACAAATTATTAGTGTACGAAACATTCGATTTATTAATCCAAGTATTGAGCGTGACTATGAATGTTGTGGAATCCTAATTGACTTTGGTGGCACTGCCATCGCAATTGTATGTGTTTATCGATCTCCTAGTGGTGATTTTTCTATTTTTTTGGATTTGTTAAATAATGTTATTCCAATCTTTGTAAAGAATGCTAAGAACACAATTCTCTGTGGGGACTTCAATGTTGATTTCAGCTTGAAATCTACCCAGTCGAGGATGTTACTTGATTCGCTAAGATCATTCAATTTTGTCCCTACTGTGTTTTGTCCTACTCGGGTAACTCAATCTTCATCCACAACCATTGATAACATTTTCTTAGATATGCCTTCAACTGAAAGTCTTATCATAGATACACACTTTTCTGACCACAAAGCCCAAATGATTGAGATCAATACTCAATGTTGGTCAAACCCTAAGAACCCTCATGATTATCATAAACGATCGTTCTCACCATCATCCCAAGCATATTTTCAATGTTTACTGCAGCAGCAGTCCTGGGAATCAGTGTATGGCTGGGATGATTTTAATGCTAAATTTGATAACTTTTTATCTACTGTTTTGTATTGCTTTGATGTATCTTTTCCTCTAAAAGCTGTGAGGACTTGTTCTAAATCAAAGAAAAAGTGGGTTTCAAATGAAATCAGAGCCTCATCTACTCGTTTAAGGCAGGTTTTTAATGAATTAAAATCAAGTGGCTCTCAGTCAATTGAAAGAGTTTACAAAACTCTAAAAAGTGAACATAGAATTTTGATTGATGAGACAAAAAGAAAATTCAATATGTCCATCATTAGTTCTGCTACTAACCCATGCAAAGCTGCCTGGAATATTATTAAAAACAGTAGTAGTTCTAAAACTTCTTCATCTAACATTAGTGCTGTTCTTCATGAAGGTTCAATAATATCAGAAAAAACTGCTATAGCTGACCTGTTCAATGTTAACTTTCTGAATGTCAATAATAATCTACTTACTCCCTGTAACCAATCTAAGTATCCTGCCAACGCTGTTCGCTCCAAGGGATATTTAGCCCACTCTAGTTTTCTTTACCCCACTGACGAGAAGGAAATTAATAATATACTTGTTAAAATAAGTAGAAAACGCTCCTCTAGCATTGATAACATTCCAGGTTCTCTGTGGAAAGGAAATGTAAAAATGGCAATAATACCCACATTAACATATTTAGTTAACGAGTCTCTCTCTCTGGGAATTTTTCCTGATAAATTAAAAGTGGCTAAGGTTATTCCTATCTTTAAGAATGGTGACCCCCAAGATATAAATAATTACCGACCGATCTCAGTCCTTTCAGTGTTTTCTAAGGTTTTTGAAAAGGTCATCTTCAACAGATTGTTATCATTCTTAACAAAATTTGACATCCTCTTAAAATCTCAATTTGGTTTCATGAGAAATAGGTCTACTGAAACTGCCTTGGCTGAGTTCATTCATGTAGTGATATCTGAACTTGACAACCAGAACTCTGTTACAGGTGTATTTTACGACCTTAAAAAAGCATTTGATTCAGTTGATCATGGAATTTTACCTCTCAAACTCAATAGTTATGGAATTTCTGGAACTGCCAATACCTGGATACAATCTTTCTTAAGTGCTAGATCCCAAGTTGTAGTATCTACTCTTCTGGTATTGGTTCTCATGCATCATCCTCTGGCAGTCACTAGAGGTGTACCTCAAGGCTCCATTTTAGGTCCTCTCCTTTTTCTCATCTACATTAATGATCTCCCCTCTTATTTTAATGGTGGGACAGTGGTCATGTATGCAGATGATACGGCACATTTATTGTTCTCTAAATACTTCAACTATGATGAAGTGCAACATAATATCAATTCAATGAATAAGTGGTGTGTTAATAATATAGTTCTTGTCAATTAAAAAAAATCTACTTTTATACAATTTCGTACTCCTCTGAGGGAAAGAATTTGTACTCCTCTTCTCAGGCTAAATGGTAAAATTTTATGTTCTTCGGCTGAAACCAGGTACCTAGGTCTATATGTTCACGAAACATTATCTTGGGAAGTGCATATAGACAATCTTTGCACCAAAGTGGCAACCGGTTGTTATTTATTAAAAAGAATTAAAGCTCTCTCAGATATTAAAACAGCCCTTTTGGTCTACCATGCCCATGTTCATAGCCGATTGAAATATGGAATAGAAGTTTGGGGCCATTCTCACTATACTACGAGGCTTTTTAAACTTCAAAAATGGGCCATCAGGATCTTAAGCAACACTCCAGGGAGAAGTAGTTGCCGGACACACTTAAAATCCCTAGGAATACTAACGTTACCTAGTCTGTATATATATTCTACTGTTATTTTTGTCTGTCTCCATAAAAGTTTCTTTGGAATTGAAATTAATGCTGATGTACATAATCATAACACCAGAGCGTCCAAGGATTTTAGGGTGGTCACTCATAGCCTCACCCTCTTTAGTAAAAACCCCCTTTATGCAGGGGTGAAATTGTTCAACTGCCTCCCACATAAATTAATGGAAACAAAACCCTTTTCACTGTTTAAATCCCAACTGTATAAATACCTCCTCAGTAATTCCTTCTATTCTGTGGATGAATTTATTTCGTTGAAGTGGAATACCTGACTGGTACTTTGTATATATATATATATATGACCTAAGTATATTTTATTTTCCTCTATCTTGACTTGTTCTATACATGTAACCGCATGTCCTGGAGCTAATAAATAAATAAAAAAATTTGTGTAGTTACATTCCCCGTCATTCTGATTTGTAAAGTATGCGCTGAAAGGCAGGTGTGCAGGTAGGAATTAAGGCTGGGGTGCCTGGGGGTATGAAATACCTGCCAGGGTAAACGGAGGTGTGGAGGTCTTCCCAGAAAAAATTTAGGATAAATTGAGAGTTTTAGGCTTTCTGAGGGGTATTTTATAAATCCTGACACTAGTATACAAGTAATATTAATGCAATTAAGTAAAATGGATTTAACTTGAAAATTTCTTTGAGCTCTAGGGCTAGTAACCACACATAACAGAGCGCCAAAATGGTTTAGTTCAAAAAGGAGTTAGGGATCGCACGAAAGACGGCGTAAAGGATTTTTTTAAGCGTAAATTACAATACCTTTGATGCAATATTAAAGGAAAAGTCTTTTGTTATTTTATGTTTGTACTTATTCAATGCACAAGCTTAATAATGAATAATCTGTAATGTAACAAATAACAATAAATTGAAGGATAATAAAAATTATCGCCATTCCTGAATGAGAAAAATTTTCTGTTCCTTCCATATTATGCAATATTTTTTGGCTCTGGCTAGTATTACATGAAAGGCGATGTTGTATAAGACATAAGACATCCCTCTGCCCTAAAGCTGGCCAGGGTAATTCCAATTCCCAAGAAAGGCTGCCGTTCAGAGTCTATTAATTACAGACCTATTTCCATTCTATCAACATTTTCAAAGATCTTTGAAAAACTCTTCCATCATAGATTAATTAAGTACCTCCAGAGATTTAATTTAATTTCTGACTCTCAGCATGGTTTTAGAGCTGGCCGGGCCACTAATTCTGCTATTTTCGAGTTCCTAAATAATGTTATTCTTGGACTGAACAATAAACATCACATTTTAGGCATCTCTTTTGACTTCAAAAATGCTTTTAACAGTGTGGATCAAGATGTTCTCAAGTCCAAACTTCAGTGCTTGGGAATCACTAATAACTCTTATAATTGGATATCATCATTCCTTAGTGACAGATCGCAGTTTGTGAGTTACACTCATCAATCACTTGCAGGAGTGGTGGAAATTAAATCCAGTCCCTTGAAAGTACCGGTTGGAGTACCTCAAGGTTCTATCCTTGGTCCTCTACTGTTTCTCCTCTTCATTAATGATCTTCCTAAACACTTCTCATATTACTCCACTGTTATGTATGCTGACGATACTTCTAATCTCTTATCCGCTAGTACTTTACCTCTCTTGGATCATTTGGCCTCGACTACAAAAGATGAGATGTTGCAGTGGTGCCACCTTAACAGAATGGTTCTGAATGAGGCTAAAACCACTTGTATTCTCTTTCGCAACAAGTTCTCTCATGAGATTCCTACTCTGCCTCCTCATTCGGATTTCTCCACCTCGTCCACCGTGAAATTATTAGGTCTACAGCTTGATGACACTCTTGACTGGTCAACTCATGTTTTTGAAATTAATAAGAAACTTTCAGTAGGTATTTATATGATAAGGAAACTCTCTCCTCTTGTTTCTATATATGTTCTAAAAGCTGTGTACTTTGCCAAAGTACACTCACTATTGTCATATGGTATCATGTTTTGGGGTAATTCCCCTACTGCAGCTAAAGCCTTCTCTTTACAGAAACAAGCCATTAAGGCCATCTGTAAAGTTCCAATCCGAACAAGTGGTCGGCCACTGTTTGTGTCCCTCAGGATCCTCACACTTCCATGTGTTTACATTCTCTCATGTGCCATGTTTGTGAAGTGCTATCCGTATTACTTCCGTGTTAACTCTGATTTTCACAGTCACAACACTAGATCAAAAAGTGACATTCACAGTTATCTGTATTCATTAAGACAATGCCAGAAGGGACCATATCACTCTATTGCTGCAATCTACAATAGGCTACCCTCTGATATGAAATCCCTTTCCTCAAAAAAGGTTTTTAAGAATAGATTGAGAAACTTGCTATGTAACAAAGGTTATTATAGTGTCCAAGAATTTTTTAATGATATTTTATAAATGTTATTGGTGTTCAAGAATTTTTTTTTTATATTTTGTAATCTGTGTTTCGTGATTCTTTTATGTCTCTCTGTATCTTGACGAAACCCATGGATAATTGTATCCCTACGGAGTTAATAAATATATTATTATTATCATCAATCTTTAATTTTTCAAAATTTTCCCGTACTAGGGTTATTGTAAATTAAAGATCTCTTTTCAAGCTGACATCTTCAAAGCTAATTTCCTTAATGTTCTCTTTCCTCCACCGTGTATTAGGCAAGGATTCCAATTTCCTTGAGCAATAAGAGGCATTATCTACCACTATAATTGATCCTTCAGGTAAGTTTGCAAGAAGTGAGTGCTCAAACCATCTCTCGTAACACTCGCCACCCACTTCTTCATGCTCATCCATTGAGTTCTTTTTGTACAGAAACACATGCGATGCTCCTTTTATGAACCCATTTTCCGTTCCTGCGTGTATAATTGCAAATCGTCCTCCTCGGGAAGTGGGGGCCAAGTCCGTATTTAGTCCAGCAAGGAAAGCTTGACGCGGATTTTCTAATTGTTTGTTTCGCAAACTAATGTTCACTATTTGTCCAACATTAATCCAACTTTCGCCTGTGAATACACTCATCCTGTGTTCGCGACGATATTTTTTTTAGCTGCCTTAAATAATTAATCATGCCACCAACGAATAATATCATTCCTTTCGATTAGGATGATTCTTTTCCCCCCGCGTTCGTACACGAAGCTTATGTCCAAAAGAAGACGATATAGTGTTGTCCTTTTGTAATCTGGGAGAATACTATTCATATTTACCGAGTTTAAGATGGATTTTGTAGTCGGAGGAATATTTTTCACGAAGGATTCATGTACCTTCCTTCTAATTCCCGATCTCACAAAATCGTCGAAAATCACTGCTCTCGAATTTTTGCAAGGCTGTCTAATTTCTTTAGTTTTTGAAGGAGTTACCAATGGACCACGGGAGCTTTCCTTTCTCACTCTGTAAATAGTGGACTCCTAGCACCCAGTAGCCTTCGAAGCTTCTTGGCAGCAAGACTCTGAGCACCAACTGTCTTTCGCGGCTTATGAGCTTCTCACCTTTTCTTCTCTTCTTTGTATCGGACATATTGATTGGGAGTGTTAAAGCAGAGATAAGTGTAAAACACACTTCAAAATTTTCAAATTCAGCAAACCACACAACACTTGTTCACTCCAAAAAAATGCAATGACAAACTGAACGCCTTCATAAATTCTTCCCATGGCCCCTTCGGCTAGGGTCGATTCTGGTGCAGGTTTTATGGTACCCTATGAAAGGAACTCAGAAAAAAACCAAGCCCCCTTTTGTAAAAGGCGTGCACTGGATGGGGTAGTGTTTCGCACAGATTATGAGATATTCTCTTTCTTGATTTCAGCGCTGGGACCGAAACACCCAAGGCGAAAGCGTCTTATTTCCAAGCCGCTTGCTTACTTTCGTGTATCAATGTATTCAGATAAAAACACTGCTGTTACGACGTATGAGTATTCTCTGTTTAGGATATCAAACGAATAGATAAATACATTTCATATTATCCATTGACAAAAAACTCCTTTTCCACCCGAGAATTTTCCCTCTGCGCGCAAGAAAAAGCAAGAAGCCCAGCCCAGCGGCGCCATAATATTTTTTCTTAAGATCAAAACCTTGTAACTCGCTTCAGAATTGATGTAAGTTAATTATTTTTTCACCAAAAATAACTTTATAGTTTTTTTCACATTTGATACACAGCATATTGGGACCTACGACATAAGAAACGAAAGTTAGTAAGCGACTACTTTTTACCTTGCAAAAATCAAAATTTTCTTGTCCTAAAGGGTGTTACGTCGGCATAACAACATTTTAACTCAATATTTGTACAATTGGTGAAGACCGTCAAAGAGAAAATAGTGTGAAGAATTTTGTGCAGGAGATTCAATTCAATACAGACAACGGTCAAGCAGAAATTGCGAGAAGTAGATAAAGTAAAAAAATACACGTTTCTGACGGAAATTTAGGGAAATATTTTTTATAGCTTTTGATATACATAATTTTTATCGAAAAACTATTGGCACCAATGAATGCAGCATCTTTCTACATTAGAATGCAATTTTTAATCAGTACATAACGCAAAATTAATTTTCGTGCTGTTATTGACAACACCACGGTCCTGGCCTTATGGAGATTAACATGGGAAACGATTCTCTATAAGAGCCCATACTGTCAACTAAATGTGGAACGCTCTATAGCAAAGTAAAAATAAAGATATGCCTTTTTTTCAACTCTCTCGTGCTTCTCCAGGAGTAGATTGAGAGTCGTCGGAATCAATTGTGGAAAGTTGATTCATTGCGAACCACACGGATTTAAGCAAAATCGACAATATCACTTCACCCGCAAGAAAAATTCCCTGCTAAGTAGCTAATTTCGATGGCATTGATGTAAAGTTCACTTCTTTACGTTCTTAGCATCGATCTTACATCCATGTATCCATCATACAGCGTAGAATTCAGAGGATGAGAGCACGTAAACAAGTAATGGTACAACACTAATGCTGTGCAACAAAGATGGCAGAGTATCGGCGGAAGTTATTCTTTTGACCATACTTCACCAATATAATAAGCAAGCTGGAGCTATGCATTGCCGCATTAATGTCAACATAATTTTTAAAATATAATTTACACATTCATTTTCTCATGGAAATGATAATTGATCGTATTATGAAATAATATGGTAAATATTTTCTCCCGTCAATGACTAGTGAAAGTCCAGCCCTGTCACAGCGCAGTTTGAGCAATAGTACAGTTCCAGTCATGTTATCCAGCCAAGTCACGGTACACTTTGAGCCAAAGTGCAGTTCCAGTCATGTTATCTAGCCCTGTCACAGTCCAGTTTGAGCCATAGTACAGCTACAGTCATGTTACCCAGCCCAGTCACAGTGCAGTTGGAGCTACAGCACAGTTCCAGCACAGTGATTCAGCACTGTTACAGTATAGTTCTTCAATTCCAGCTGCCATAGTACAGTCTAGCACAGAAATATGTACAGTGACTGTGCTAAACACAGAGTTTATTCCAGTTACAGTGCAGATTTTTTTGTACGGCTTGTTTTAAGGCATTTGCAGAATATACCCCAAGAAAGAAATGACTTTTAATAATATTCAGGTTAGGAGCAATTATGCAACTGCAATACCTCAACACTGTTGGAATTGGCCCTGCTCCTTTGTTTGCGCCCCAAGAACTTTGTATTACATATTTTCCAATACATAATCTGAAAATAGAATCAACTTTGCATCAAATATACCTTAAGGTACTAATTAGTACATAGGCAGATATCTAGGGGGGGGGCGTGTTCCCCCGGACCCTTAAAAAATATGCAATATTTTTAATACGGTCCCATTATCATTGCGTTCCTTTGTATTATGAGGTATCCTTGTGCCCCCCCCAGAAAGAAATTCTGGATCCGCCCCTGACTTAGTACATCTAGAGGAGCGATAATATTGAGGGAGGGGCTGACAGAGAACTTCTGTAGATGAATTCAGGG
This sequence comes from Ischnura elegans, assembly GCF_921293095.1. Classification (NCBI taxonomy): domain Eukaryota; kingdom Metazoa; phylum Arthropoda; class Insecta; order Odonata; family Coenagrionidae; genus Ischnura; species Ischnura elegans. The sequence continues at coordinate 102,586,391 of NC_060248.1, read as the reverse complement.
TGTTTTCATAAATCTGATGCCATATAAGCACTCATTATTGAACTTGTAGTCAGTTATTGGAAGTAAGACAACCTCCTGTAAGCACTACTTATCCACTGTGTGGACCAAGGAGAATGAATCTTCATTTACCCCTTGAAATTATGCAACTTTGCTCTGTAAGGAGGAGTGCATCTTAAGATTAGGTCAAAAACACGTCCAACTTAGACAATACTTAAAACAAAAAATTAATTTGCACATATTTTTTACTTCAAATAAAACAAGAATAACTGCTCTATGCACTTTGGTTCTTCACCAATTAGCAAAATTTATTAATTTTTCATTATTTCCTTCAAGGCTTGAAGCGCTGATGTTCAAAGGTTTATAACTTTTCATGTACTTTCCAGCGCTGTTATGAACTTAAATTAAGTTATTATAATTTATCACAAAAATACTTTCTTCGCATAAATAACATTAAAGAAATCGGTAACAGTCACCGGACATGTTTTGGCACAATCTGCCTGATTTAAGATGAAAATGCCTAAAAGTGAGGCCAACTGGAGATCAGAACATGGGCATAGAATAGGCAGAAATACCCTAAAAATGGGCAAAACTCATACATTTATTAATTGAATATTCCTACAATACCTTTCAAACCATTGCCATTACAAAGACAATAAACATGCTCTAAAATATCAATGATGAGAATCCTTTTCCGTGGGCTTCCCATACTGCTTTTCCCACCATTGAATGTATTCCTTTTTCCTCTGCTCTCTTCGAGCAAAATAGTCAGGGTAAGCTGCTTTTTCTTGAGGAGACCAATAATCAAGGACCCAATCAGGAGGCACGACAGTGCGACCAAATGCAGATCCACCTGGAGACCTGGCGACTGCGAAAAAACATTAAAATTTTTTTTAAATGTTTAACAAATGTGTACCCTAAATTTAATGAATGGGATACAAAATACTCACATCTTCTCATCTGCCAATGACTGTTCTTTAATAACTCTTGTTCCCCTTTTACAAGAAGTTCCTTCGCCACTCTCATGTCTTTTTCATCTTTGTGTCTATCAAAACGCTCACGTAATACAACAGCATGATAACGAAAGGCCGGCCTATTGACATTAAATGAGAATTTGTTAGCCGAGATAGCATTCTTAGAAATCGAACTGGAAATGCTGGCAAAATTTGTACATACCGCATATAATAGAACGACTCCAAATTCCTTATACATCTCTTATACAAACTGCAAACTCTTCTGGCATGGCTCACTGCTTCATAGGGTACAGTATACATTTTCTCCCGAAAGTAGCCGAGTCCTAATTTCTCCCAACCTTCATCGGCTGCTACAATTGACGACAAAAAATTAACCCTATGTTGGACGTTGCGACATTTCAAGAGAACTACGAGACGACACTCGTTTTAAATTGAGTGTCGATATCCGTTACGTTCTGTTGTGATGTGTAAACGTGACTCAATGTATATGTGCATTGGTGTATACTTTTTATGTTTATGAAGTGAAGTATGAATTTCTTAATATTTATCCTATTTATTGAATTTTTAGTTAAAATTTTAAGATACTCTGATGTACTTTCCAGCGGTACCCCGCGGCTTTCACTCACCCACTCTGTTTGAATATTGTAAATTTCAGAGTGAATCATTGCTTTTCTAAGTACTCTAGAAATATCCTGATATATTTATGATTTTACTATATGTAGAAAATTTTTTATAATTTGTACCGGCCGTATTTTTCGCTTGATTTCTCTAAATGTGTTGTTAGAGGAGTTGTGGAAGGCATTTGCCATGACCAAATACCTAAATTTTGCTGATGAAGCCGAGATGTTCTTGTCAAACTATTTCTCAAAGCTTGGATGTGTTTTGGGAAGCCAGAGCTCATTTTTTGGCATTCCTTAACTTCTATGTGGTCTCCACGGTTAACCGTAAATTTGACTTGACGAAACATTCTTCTGATTCTGTTCATAAGCGCTGCCCTTTCAGGGTCCTATATGAATCGATAGTAGATCCATTTGGCGGAATAAAGAAATGATGATTTGGCATGATAATAATCGATCGATTTTTGCTCAACAGGTGCAACCTATATTTTATTTTCCATTCGAAACGGCCTTATGTATTGTAGGTAGCTATCATTAAAATATTTTCTACCTCACGTTTGGCTTGCTTATGTCTCACCATCGTATCCCCGTTAATTTTTTGCTGCTCAAGAGGAATTTTTGTGCATAATGCCTATGAATCCAATTCATTCTAAGCAGTAGTAAATAGTTCATCTCCTGTTGTTAATCTTTCCAGGTTTCTAAGCCGAAAAAATGAGTGACATAGCCGATTGGTATAAAAGTCTACCAATATTTACGAGGTGGTGGCTCGGACTTACCGTAGCATTTTCAGTGCTTGGAAGATTTGGTTTAATTAATAATTATTCATTAATTTTGCTTTACGAACCGTTTGTGAGGAAGTTTCAGGTGAATATTTCCTTCTTTTGTATTTCCTTTTTCTGGTCTTAATTTTTACGCCAGATCAGTACATGATAGGATTCTGTTTCAGATATGGAGGCCAGCAACTGCATTATTTTACTACCCTCTAACTCCATCTACTGGTTTTCATTTCATGATAAATTTATATTTTCTATATAATTACTCTCTCAGGCTTGAAACAGGTGAGTACTTGCATTTAGAGATAATTTTTACATTTTTTGTTACTTAGATTTAAAAGTTTTCAGACATTTCTCGCGTATGGTCTTGGATGTAATAAGAAATGATTTATTGCCCCCTTGATGTTTGTTAAAACTATTAAATTCTCAATGAAACACTGACTTGCAATTTTCCACAAAAATAAAATTTTCCTTTGACTCGAGTTTCAATGATACTACATCATTTTCAAGGTACAACTGAGAAAAATTTTATTTTTGTGGAAAATTGCAAGTCAGTGTTTCATTATGAATCAATTCCACTCCATCTCGCTTGATTCCTCGAATTTTATTAAATTCTCCATTCATTACTTCCTATAACCTTCTATGTGCCACTAGAAGGCATTGTACTAAATTCCATCTATAGTTTGTGAGCAGCTATATGATGTCTTAAAGTGGTACTGGTTATGATGTAAATCCATGGATTAAAGCAATTTAGGATGTCAAATGAATGGTTGCAGAATATCTAATTAAGCTTCTGCAGGGAGTGTATTGAATGCATGTCCTATTCTGGACAGATGGGTGGACCATTTTCGTGTGAGGAACTTTCAAAGGCTATGGGTTTGGCTGGCAGAATGCTTTTTGCGCTGCCATATTTCCCTCTCCATGTTTCTGGAGGGCTCCTTCTTTATATAATCACCCCCCAAGTGAATTATGGGTTTATGTTGGTCTAATCCATGTCTTACTCATCCATCCTCCATAGAGACTGTTGGCACATCAGAATGTCCTTTTTCTGAGAGATGTGTGCTTAGACCTGAGTGCTTTGCTTGCTGGCAAGATTGGCATTTACATGGAAAAGGTCTCATCCCAAGTAAAACTAGACCGAGTTTAGTGGAAGATTTATGTTAGGAAGTTTACAGTTGCTTTTGAAAATATGAGTGTTTTTTGCTAATGATGCTAATGATTCTCCATGATTACATCATTTTTTCCTTACTTTAGGTAGAAAATCCTATGTCAGAGAACTATGGTTATCACGGAAAGGATGATATGGGTGACAAGTCATTAAGTTTCTTCTTAACAAAATAAAAATCTATTTTTTATATAAGCAGGGTCCTTAGAGGACTGAAAAATCCTGAATGTGTGCTACAGTGTCTAATATTTTTAGGCAAAAGGAGTAATTTATTAATTTTTTAACCCCAATCAATTTTGAACCATTAGCTGAGCTGGATTTACCTGTAGGCAAACTAGGCTTCAGCCTAGGCAGGGTTCCCACTCAACCGTGAAAACCTCGTGAATAAGCCGTGAATTTCGTCTGCTGTGAAAAACCTGGAAATAGCCGTGAAATTCGTCGCAAAACCTTAAAAACCTCTCAAACTTGATTGTAGATCCACAATTGACTGATCAAAAGAAAAATCAATTTATTAATCATATTCCAAGGTCAGTCACTCGCAGACACTGTCCACGCATTTATCTTCACACATATATTCGAAGCATAAATATTGGTCCATGTGTCATGACGACACAGACCAAATGCTGTGATTGGAAGACCTTTAACCAAAGTGATCATTAACCCTGGGGAGAAATCAGACACCTCTTCACTTCCCTGTCACCCTCCATTTTCCCACTCACAACCTTTAGCCGGCCCTAAATTTTGCTAACGATAGGCGACGTCATAAGAGCACTTTCATTGCTGCGTTTGCATTCCTGGCATTTATCGCGTTTGCTATATTTTTAATTAACGTGTGGCCAGTGATTTTTATGTGATCAATATTTCTTCCTAAAATGGCTTATCAATAGACCCTGAATTTGACGCAATTTAGACCGTGAAAACCTGGAAAAAACCATGAATTTTATTATTTAGTTAGAGAGGGAAGCCTGCTAGGGCCTTTAGCTCTAGAGGGGCATACATTCACTCTACATTCTCAATTTTTTAATTTATTATCCATGATACATTTTTCATAAAGGTTAATACCAATCACAACATGTCAGTATCATTTAAGATATCGATATGTATCAGAGGAATAATGTATTTTATAATCTCTCGTGTAATTTATAAAATTAAAAATGGAAGGTAACAGGGCCCCAGATGGAATAGTTTCCACCTTTGCATGACTGCTATTAAATTGTTAACAATCTTGTGGAGTATCATTTCCCACCCATTGTCAGCACCCTTGGATTGATGTGGGGCCAGTGAGGTACTATTTGATTTAACACTAGAAGGACGGGAGTTTCGTGCTACCTAGAAGGGCGGCTGGGGGTCATTTGACCCCTAAGAGGTTTTTTTTTGGAATAAAATGCCTAATTTTCATCCAATATTAAGTTTTATCGCCTAAATTGTGAAATCAGTTCATTATAAACACTTTTTAATATTTTTGAACCTATTTTCAATTTAAAATATTAATAATAATTATTTTTTTTAAATAATTTATTAAACCATCTTTAGTAGTCAATTATGTACATGCACTAAATGCTAAAGTTGTATTTAATATTTTAACAATACGATACCTCCACTGCAAAAATGCTCAACAATCGCCCACCGAATCAAATCTGCTCATCTAGTAGCCCAACAATACAAATCTGCTCAGCTGGCAGTGTCTGGAGCATAAACGTTCACCTCCAAGCTTGGAGAATAGGAGATGAGCATTTATGCTCTGGGCTCTGCCAACTGAGCGGATTCGTATTGCTGGGCTACTAGCAGATTTGATTTGGTGGGCGATTGTTGAGCGTTTTTGCATTGGAGGTATTGAATAGGCTTAGTAGGTTCACAAAATGTATATAAAAATTTTAAAAATTATTTCTATGTTGTACATCTCAGACTGACAGTAATTTTTTCAGCACTCTTTCTTCAAAAAAATTTTTTGCATTGAAGGCATGCATTTGACGATTTATTGGCTCAATTCGGTGATATTTGGCTCCATTTTCTTTTTTGTGCCTGTGAGGATGTGGCTGTTGGATTTGAAGACGTGTATATAAATTAATACATGCTATCCATCATGTCTATTCCCACTTTGTTTTTAATGTGAAATAGGATGGTCTCAGGTTTTCTTTATTTGTTTCTGAAATAGTGTCATCTGAGTGCATGTCGATACTTCCTTTGCATAAACCCTCAACAATTGCCCACTGAATCAAATTCGCTCATCTAGCACTATAAGGGCTATATAGATGAGCGGATTTGATTTGGTGGGCGATTGTTGAGCGTTTATGCAGTGGAGGTATCGATGTTTTTTGACTGATAATGCATAAACGTGTGGCCTAAGGTATTTTTGAAAACTCGCGTGGAACGGATTACAATATTCATGAGGACTGAAATAGGTATGTCATGCCTTTTTTTCCATTCGTCCCTGAAAGAGAAATTTTCCATTTTTTTTTTTTCAAATTTTCTGCTGGCTGGAGTGATAAAAAATAATTATTACGAGTTACATTTATTCTTGAATTCTTGTGTGTTGAAGTCAATCTAGTGACTAAGTATTTCCCCAGCGTTTGTTTTGATGTCCCATCTTTATCTTTGCCACAATATGGAAATGCAGTTATGCAGTATTTTGATATCACATCTGTCAAAACCCAGTAGGTGATTCCAAATTTGACCCATTTATTTGGCATATTCTGTATAAAAGGGGCAACTGCATTTCATTGAATAGAGCTGTTCATCGGCTGTTACTCTTTCACCTGGATTGTTGGAGGCTGGGAACAAAATGGTTGTCTTCAGAAACCAAACAAAATTTATCCGTCCCCAATGCTTGATCACGAGTCGCTTTCAAATGGAAGCGTAAATGGTTCATAATGTTCAAAAATTGATTCCTGGGCATTGGGCTGGAGAATATTTTTGAACCCCACGTTTTATCTCAACAACTTTTTACAGCCTTGGTCCCAAGATGTCTCTTGCATGCATAAATGCGATAAATTTTAGAAGCTCTTCTCTTCACATGTCCCAATCAGGACTAAGAAGTTTCTCATGCTCCGCAGAATATTTTATAATTTTTTCCATGAGGATATCACTCACCAACAAGCAGAAGGCACTCATTACTGATAATTTTTTAGTATTTATTTTGGCGTACAGTGACGGACCTGGTGCTGAATGCAGAATATTTTTCCTCAAATCTCCCTTCTGGTATGTGATCAGTTGAAATCTCAAACCACTCCCGTAAAACAGGAAGAATACGTTCTGGTGTACAATATGCCCTAGCAGCCATTTGAATGGAGACACTTATCCTCTCTTGATATCTTTCTTTACTTCTTTTTATCTCCATTGACTCACTGCTGTCGTGCATATGAAAAAATCTGCAAATAAAAGTGAAACATGTTAGACTAATCTGCAGCTGCATTGGAGGGATAGAGAGGAGGAGAGCATTTCAAATGCATACAAAAGGATGAAAATTTCAGAAGTGCTGCTAATTGCCGTTTGAAAGGCAGGGACTCAATTGCCAACCGGGTGCTGATTCGTATCTTCAATAACTTTCAGTAATGCTTCTTCTCCGTCCTAGGTGTGGATTCCATGGGTAGGATATACAATGAAATTTTACAATCCGCCCACCCCACACCCTGACAGGATCAGGTGGTACTACAGCAGGACACCTGGAAAAGGCTTAAGGCCTAGTGAAAATGCCAGCAGGCCAGAAAAATGAAACCGTTATTCAAAGAAAAGGATGTGGCATTGATGAAAAATAATATTTCTAAAAGCTCTGAATCATGCCTGATGGACAACACTCATGGTAATACAGCAGTCATTGAAAAATAATAAAGAAATACAAAATAAAAATATCAAATTTGCATCACAAAGCAACGATTGGAACAGTTTTATTTCCCTTGGCTGCCATTAAAATAATGAAAGATTGAGTACAAAAAGTCACTGTACCTTGGTTTTGAAATATAGGTAGGAGCCCATAGGAAAAAACCAGCATTGAACCGGTACTGCCTGGGTCAAAATCAAGCACTTCATCTACCACCCTAGCCACTTACTGATTATATGACATACTCAACACCTAAGAGACCACGGGCAAGAAAAAAAGTAGAAAATAGTGCAAAAACAAGTTGTGAGTCAAATGATCCCCAGCCACCCTTCTAGGTATAGCCTGTCATAAATATTAAAAACAAAACATTATAGTTAAATTTAACGCTAATTTATCAGAATGTAGACCAAAATGAAGAAACAAAGTTTCAGAATTAAAAAAAAATATTTTTACAAGATAAAAATTAATTTTAATTCTGAAAATGCATCAAATGACCCCTACTGTACTTCTAATAGGTAGATAACGTTGCAAAAAAATGTTAACTCATCAAACTCAGTGTTCATTACTATAATTTGGATGCGTACACATCTGTGTTGCGTTGGGACCAATGGATGCTAGGGATTAGGCACATTTGTTGCCAAATAGTGCCACATACTTTTATAATATGAACTTCACTAATTTCATTTTATTTCTTCTGCAGGCACATTACATTTTTGCTAATTTTCATATCTCTAATTAGAGCATGTTTTCAAATAAAACTAGTGGCTATAAAAACTATGAAATGTTTACAAAATACCTATGTAGCTTGTCCTTAGTGGGATACATACTGTCATAGATATGGGGTTCACAATGTTGAGTCATATGGATCTATGGGGGATAAGGGTGCTATTGTGTGGGTGTTGCAAGGGTGCCCATTGGGTCAAATCACACACTAAATAAAATCAAAATTTTTGAGGGTGTCCACTCGGTGCAAAAGCACATATTTGTATTTTATAATATACATATTTATCTACTTGAAGAAATTGAAATACAAATTAGCTCTAAACGTAGGTTTTTAAACTTATAGCTCTCCATATGTTTGGATTTAAATTATGGGATCTTCACCTCCCATTCTATGTGGCACACTTCTTTTGCTAGAACTAGGAGTTTTTGGGGATTTGATTGTTACTATAGGTCATCCTGGGTAAAATCTATGAAAACACATGAATGTTAATTTTGGAGAGGTTTACGAGTTGAGGTTAAAGAAAGAGTGGGGGAAAATACATATGTAGAAGCATGGATTTATCATTTTCATTTGCTTGCAGCAAATTAAAACGTAATCTTTTGTGATGCCCAAGGCTAACCTATATCAATGAAAATGTGAAATCATAACCTGTTGGTTTATTACCCTCATCATTTGGATGAATCCTTCCTTTGCACCTCATTATTATGGAAAGTTATTTTTTCTGTATTGAAAAAGCTTTGAAACAGAAGTTGGTGCAAATGTAGTTGTCAGCTCCTCCTATACAAGATATTCTTGAAATTTCTGTCACTTGCGGTGCACAAGTAGCTTATTTTTGTGTGTCTGTGTTCATATGCTGAACTTTGCTCAGGATGACATATGATGTCATGTGAAATTCTGCCTAAAAATAAGGCACTTTGAGTTAATTATTTCTTATTAGGATGTATTTTCCATATCATTACAGGTGTATTTGATGGAAGGCCAGCTGACTATCTTTTCATGCTTCTTTTTAACTGGATTTGTTGTGTGATTGTGGGTCTGCTTGTTAATATACCTGTAAGTTTCCCATTTCATTATTCTCTCCAATTTTCTTTATGTAGTGGAGGTGATCCTCAAGTATATGAAAAATAACTAAAGTTATTTTTTACGTAAGGGTTACGTTTAGTAAGGCACATTTTATCCAGGGATATTTAGTTATTTTCACTGTATGACATTTCATTTCCCACCAGTTGTAAAATACAGACTGTAATACATAGTTGCGGGAAGACGGTAGCACCCTACAGCAGGCCTGAGGGGATTCACTTCTTGAGTCTGAGCATAAGTCCGAGACTTTGTTTGCCCATGCACTTCGAGACGGGGGTGGAACAAAGGGAAGGAAAAGAGAGACCACAGTAGTAAGAGCCAAATGCCTCCAGGGATAAGGATAGGGTAGAAGGCTTTGTGACGGTAGAATCCTGACATCACCATGAAGACAATGTGGGCTACCATCAGCAAAACCAAATTTGCTGTATCAGAGAAAGGGAGATTATTCTATTAGAAGAATAATCCTGAGATTTTTCTTCTGGCTGCAACACAATGGCAATTAGTGGCTCAATTCATTGAGGTATTACGCGGATTTGAGAGAAAGTGCCAAGGAAAGACATGCATTAATGCATGCATGGTTTTTGGTTGTCTCCCCCAAAAATGCCATTTGCACTTTGTCGGCCTCGGTGGCGGCAGGGATAATCCTCTCTTACCATACCGAAGGTCGCGGGTTCGAGTCCCGCCTGAATAGGTGTCTGTTGCTGATTGTTTTAACTCCCGATGTGAAGGCCACATTGTGCTGTTTTTGGGGGTAATCAATATAAATAAATAAATGACTGTGCTGCACTTAAGTTTTTACACTGAGATTTTATAGTGTTTATGATATCTGATAGCTTGGTGCTCATAAAATATTGTCCACAATTATTGCTGCATGATCACAGTCACATTCTGCAGCTCAAACTCATGAGTGGAGATCTTTTTGTCTTCCACCTTAAGATTTCAATTCCAGAGCATGCCTCCTAAGTTCCCATCTTAATTTAGATCGTAATTACGTGGATAAATAAAAATAAATCTTTGATGAATAATTTTGGGGGTTGAGTTTTTATTATTTATGCTACATGAAATGTAAATGGCCAAAACTGCATGATGTAAGGTCTGTCATGAAGACATCATACTGTCTAAAAATTATCAAATACTTCATCAAGATATGTATCTCGGACCCTGAGATCAGTTGCCTGACACTATGCTTACTTAGCCACCATGTACCACCTCTTTCTTATTTATAACTAATCTATGTTGACAAAATTATAACATTACCTTTTGATATACATTATAACTGAAGATATTTCAGGAAGTGAAGTCATTTTTAGTAACAATTTAAATATTTCTCAGTGTTAACTTATGTTCCAGTTTTTGATGTTTAATTTATTTTTTACAGTTACTGATGGATCCAATGGTTCTAAGTGTGTTGTATGTTTGGTGTCAGCTGAATAAAGATGTCATAGTCAACTTTTGGTTTGGATCTCAATTCAAAGCTATGTACTTGCCTTGGGTATTATTTGCATTCAAGCTAATTATTTCTGGCGGGTACGTACAATAATTCTTTCATCTGTGTGTTGTGTACTTAGCTTCTTCGATAATATATATGTATAAAGTTGAACTTACCTTCACAATTATTGTATCAGTTTTAAATTGGTAGCTATGATACATAATTATTTTTTGCAGAGGTATTCTGGAGCTTGTCGGTATCATGGTTGGACATCTATATTTCTTCTTAATGTTCACTTACCCTCAAGAGCTGGGAGGACCTAGTCTTCTGAAAACACCAGGCATATTGTAAGTGCATACACTTAAGTGAAATGTAGTATTTGACATTTTTATAACAAATAAGTGATGAATCGCCAGAACCATTAGCATTCATCACTCTATGTTATGCAAATAAGTACACTATATGATAGGAAAAAGTACTTGATCATCTAATTTTTCTTAGTTTTACATTCAGGAAACAAAAATTCTCAAAATTCCATTGCTGACACCACAGAATCACGTGTTCTCTGGTGGTATTAAGTCATTTTATTTGCTGGTAAAATTTTTTTTGAAAAAGTGAAACAAAACATGAAATGCTTAAACGATCCTGACCTTTAAGGTAACTTTAGCTGTATCAAATGCTATGTAATGAAGTATTACCGTATATGTCTGAATCTTCTCCTTGGTCTCCTCTGACATCTGGGGTTCCTCAGGGGAGTGTCCTTGGTCCTTATCTGTTTAACTTTTATATTGATGATCTTGCCTCTTTGCTACCTTCTTCCCAAGCTCAAACTCTCCTTTATGCTGACGATTGTAAATTGTTCAAGGAAATTCAAAAACCATCTGATTGCCAAGACCTACAAGATGCCTTACGTCAGACATCGAATTGGTGTAATGTCTGGAATCTTGCATTAAACCCAGATAAATGTAGTGTGATGTCCATTTCCCTAAAGAAGATAACTCATCAATTTGACTACAGTATTTTTAATCCCTCACTGAAACGTGTATCAACATCTAAGGACCTAGGCATTATCACTGATGATAAATTAAATTTTTCTCCACACATACAATCCATCAAGTCTAAAGCAATGTCCCTCTTAGGACTCCTGTTCCGTTTCACTGAAATTAAAGACCCCCAGGCACTTCGAACTTTTTTTTCATCTATCATTCTTCCAATTCTTACCTATTCTTGTCCCATTTGGTCTATCTCTTCACAAACCAACCTCTCATCCCTGGACTGTGTCAGCAATTTCTTTGCCAATATAGTAAAAAATAGAATACCGCATTTACGCAACATGTCCACTAATGCACTCTCCTCCCTCTTCATCCCTAATCTCACTACCCATAGGCTCACAGCTGATTTAAAACTTATTTATAAGATTCTCAATTCCACCATCGACTGCCCAGCATTGCTCTCTTTTATCAATTTTAAAGTTCCACCCCGCCCTACCCGTTCTCATCCCCTAATCCACATGCCCATTCCTAGACTTTCACTCACTAAACGTTCGTTTTTCTACCGCATTACTTCTGTGTTGAACTCACTCCCTCCACACATCGACCCCTTTGCACTTCCATTGAAATCCTTCATAAGCCTTTCCCTATCCTATCTGTCACCGAAGTAGTCTGTCACTGCAGTTTCTTGTTGTCCTTTTGTTTTTGTAAATGTAATTATTGTTTTCTACATGTTATATTGCGTCTTCGTCCTCTAATTTATGTATTGTTACCTGGCCACTATAAAATGGCATATGCTGTATGTGGTTATATTTCTTTAAAAATAGTCCCCCCTTTTTTTCCAAAAATGCCCATGATAAAAGTTAAGGGGGGGACTATATCCAAACCCATTTTTTTAATTTTTTCCTGAAACTCAAGCCTCAAAATTAGGGAGGGACTATATTCGGAGGAATACGGTATACAGTGCAACCTCGATAGAGCGACACCCCACGGTGCACCAATAAACACTCGCTATAGCAAATTGTCGCTTTACCGGAGGTGGTGCAAATAATAGCCAATACACCTCATATTACTCCTTTATTTTTATTTTCTCGCTTAGACGTGTTTGGTGTTTTTTTGGCCATGGTGTGTTCCATCGAATGCTTTCTATTCATGCAACTCGTGGACGTGTGGGTATGCTGACGACTGCTTTTTGCCGCCCGAGGAACAAAAGAAGATCAAGCATTCGCGAATGCTAATGCCACAATATTTTCACCAAAATTAACTACTTATTTATCGAACGACAGTTTACCACAAAAATTTGAGACTGAGCACTCCATTAACTTCATTTCTAACAGATCGCTAGCAATTACAGAGATTAAGGAGTCTTGGTGTCAGTTTTTCCGGCGGTGAAACCCTCGCTATGGCGAGAACCAACACCAAAAGGGCCTCGTAAAAATGAAATTTTTAACATGCTTTTTATAGGATCAATTGACGGTGCATCGGCTATCTCTCTCTTAATAGCGGGGGTCTTGCTATAGCCCGTACTCGCTTTAACGAGGTTCCACTGTATGTCAATTTATTGTCATTACCCTGATAACTTAGTGTATAAGCACTTATGAACTAGTAATCTGGGGATGTGTTCTCATTTAGGTGCAAGTCTTGGTTTTTTGGCTTATCAAGGAAGTTTTTACGGGTAGTTATTGAGCAGCACCTTCATTAATTAGTTCTCTCTTTTTAGAAATGGTTGACCGCTGAAATATGTAATACTATAAAAATGGTGAACTTCTGGTATTCAATCATAGTACTGCCTTATGTTTCCACTTGGTAACAACAGATTCTTTTGGTGACCCATGCTACATTTATAGGAATATGTACTGCAAAAATTAATACACGTACATGTATACTTTTTACCTTTTTGTCAATTAAAAATGTTGCATCAGATTTAATTCCCACTCATTCCATTGCAGCATGCCTGAGCCTCTCTTTGTGGCATGAAGTCTCTTCAACTACACGTTTTATTCATTCTGTGGGTGGATTCTGATGTAGCTACCACAACTGAAGGGTTTGTGGGATATAATAAAAAAATCGTACAAAAATGATCCCAATCTTTGTGACACAAAATTTTTAGATAGGATTGCAATTGTATGGTCCCATCCCAAGAGCCTGGTTAAAAAGTGAGATTCTCAGATACAATTTTCAGAAGAATTCTAACTTACTTTGGTGCTGTGTGAGAGGTTTTTTTGCATTGTGTATTACAGTGGAACCTCGTTAAAGCGAGTACGGGCTATAGCGACACTCTCGCTATAACGAGAGATAGCCGATGCACCGTCAATTGACCCTATAATAAGCGTGTTAAAAAATTCGTTTTTACGAGACCCTTTTGGTGTGGCTCTCGCCATAGCGAGGGTTTCACCGCCGGAAGACTTTCATCAAGACTCCTTAACCTCTGTAATTGCTAGCGATCTGTTAGAAATGAAGTTAATGGAGTGCTCAGTCTCAAATTTATGTGGTAAACTGTCGTTCGATAAATATAATGATTGACGAAACAATGCTTTGCATGATTTCTAATCTGTGCGGCGCTTATAAATTGTTTGAATAGTTAGTCGTTATTTGAGTAAGGTAATTTAGTGATGCAAAAAAACATCGCCTTTCGTCTGGATTTATGCTTACGTTTATCGGATAGATGTTTATCTTTCGCCGCACCACTCCTGTTACTGTATATCTGTTCGCAACAGGTATATTGGCTATTATTTGCTCCACCTCCGGTAAAGCGACAATTCGCTATAGCGAGTGTTTATTAGTGCACCGTGGGGTGTCGTTATATCGAGGTTTCACTGTATATGAGATTGAAGTTAGGATATGCTCCTTACCTTAGTGGCTTTTATTACGAGCAGGCTAATGCTGCAATACATATCAGGTTTCTTTTCAACTTTCCTCTCCATCCCTGATAAATATAACAAAGGTTGTAGCCAAAAGTTTTTGGGGGTCAAGTTAGAAGACATACATTTTGTGGGAGAGGGTCAAATGGAGGGTGTGCACCTGAGTCAGTTCTAACGGGGTATTAAATTTTTGGTGTTATAGTATTACAAGTAAATATCTTTGGGTCTCTTGCTAATGAGAAAAAACTATTTTGGCACAGTAGGGCCTCAATTTATTTTTTAAAGGGACTCAATATTCTAACTTACAATTAGTAAATCAAAGTGCTTTTAAACTGTTGGTAACCTTTAAGTAAACAAACCCTCATGTGGTGCAACAGCAGTATAAGTAATAGTTTCAATGTTTATTAAGTGATTTGATATCTCCTTAATTATTCCTTGATAAAATAATGCATGGAAAATGCATAATGACTTATTTGTTTGTTTTACTCCTTCCAATGCATATGTTCTTTTTCCTTGAAATATTAAGGTATGAATGGTTTCCCAATCGACAAGGAGGCATCCATGGATTTGGTCAAGCACCTACATCAAGACGTGAGGATGTTAGAGCTGCTGGTGGAGGATTTGGCAGAAATCAGCACAACTGGGGTAGGGGAAATGTATTGGGAGGAAACTGAAAAATCTATGTCACCAAGGCCCAAGAACTTTAATTACAATTTATCATGTTTTATATGTGAGGTATGATGTATCCATTTTTGTATGGATTCCTATGTTTATATATGGAATTGTGACTCTACAACTGTAATGGATGTAACAGTATAATTCTTTGAATGCTCACACAATAATGAAAATTTAATGCCTGTCAACATTCATGCTTGGTGTTTCTATGACGTATTTGGTTCAAGTCTTCATCAGTGAAAGTTGATTGCATTATATTGGAATTGTTGAATTTAGATAAATGTTTATGAAATGATTCAGCATTCAATCAATTTACCTCATAAGATGAGTGTCTATCAATGAGGCACTCATGATGTAACAGCTAATATTTCTAAGTGATGTGGTTTGTGTGCCAATGTTATCATGATTGTGTCTTCTTGGCCTACATCATTTTCTATTGTTTCCTAATTTTTTCTTGGTCAAAAATCATGTACATATTAATTTGATCTTTGGAAAAAATACATGTCGTGAAGATATATTATGAGTCCGTATAATCCTTCATTACTGAATGCAAATGTTCACTTATTGTAAGGTCTTCCTAAAAATGTCTAAGAACCTGTTTACTGATCAGTGACTTGCTGAATTTTTTAAATTCCATAATGTTTTTTGCAGTCTTACAATTGAAAAGGAAGCACCAGGAATGAGGTTGGAGTGGTATTATCTAGCAAGTTTTATGACTAAGTTTGATACCATAAATTTTTCTTTTGAATTGGTATGCTAAGTGGATTTTTCTCGAGCTAGTGGTGGTTACTTCTTTGAGCTAAAATGTGTTTGTTAGTTCTTCATAAGTTTCTTTTAATCTCAATGAAATAATACAAAGACTCAAGGATTTAAATTCTTTTAAGTCCTCTCAATATATTTTAAACTGCTAAAAATTTTTTATTGAACCAAAGTAACTGCGCAAGAATGAAGAATGCAATTAAATGGTAAGGGACACGTGTATGTTACAGTTTGACGTGTTGTGAAATAAATGTCTACACAAAAATTAATGATCTTTCCATAGTTTTTCACAAGGTTGAATAAATGACTGCAACAATCCTTAGATAATCATAATTAGTGCAACTGAAGAAAATTGTAGCTGCTTGAAAACATAAAAAACAAAAGTAAGGAAAAATAAGGCAGTATGTACCTTCAAGAGATTGAAAGTTAATAGCAAAGTTCATTTGAGTCACTAATGATTTTTATAAACAATTTACCTACTTACACAGTCACTTTTTTATGTTTGAATAGATAGGCATTTACATCATAGAAGTATGTAATGGCTTCGCATAAGTATTCTTTGCTAAGGTGGGCCTAATGGAGTTGAGAATAAATGGTGAATAATAGCTTCCTATCATAATTATTTCATAATCAACATTGGCAAAACGAGGACTTGACTTTGGGTAGGGGTGGATCAGATTGAATAACACATCACACTTGGTAATAACTCATGTACAAAATTTTGCTTTATATTGGGGTGGGAGAGACCCCTAAATGAGAAAAACCGAATACTGCATCATAAATTAGTTTAGTTTACGGATGCAGTAATACCCCAGTATATATGCTACTACTTAAATCAATTTGAATATAATCGGGTGTCCTTTAAAATGAATAACACAAACTTTTAATTGATCTTGCATACACCTCACTCTACACCCCTCATATGATTGTCAATCCACAATCTTAAACTGGGTACGACAGATGGAGAGAGGCTTGCCCGAAGGGCCAGAATCAACTGAATTTCACTGATATAAATTGTCCAGACAGGATCAGCAGTTTGCCTCTCACTATGCTTAAGCTTTGCATTGGAGTCTAACCAGTTTAAAAAGCAGAATACGTCCCATCAGTGATGGGGTCATGGGTCCCTCTGAAATGAGGATCTATGCATGCAGCTGCAAGGTAAGTAAATACATATCACCTATTTGGTATAGCATTTGAGATCAAAGGAAAGATGATGAAAAAATTTAAATATACCACACCCTTGGAAATTTTTAATAATTAATACAATAGGACCACACCAGTGCTTGAAATATGTATTATTTTTCACAACCTGTGTTTGTAAGTCAGTCCTCAGTCCATCCCCCTAAAGTTTTCCTCTTCTCCATGACCACCCAGCAAGCTTCTAGCAACCCAGGTCATGGCTTGTGCCAGGTTCATGTTACGAAGACCATACAACGTTCGAAATAAAATATCAAGTTGCACGAGAATAATGTGTGTGTTTCTCTCCTCCCCCTATCTCGCCAGCTGTCCTTTTTCAGGCTAACCTCTTCATAGCTCCCAGTTTCACAAGGTAAACTGCAATATGAGTCACCTATTGGGCCCAAAGTTGTCAACAACTATGTCTAACTTAAGGCAAATGATAAGGTATCTTGATTAGATCAAAGATTTTTATTGCGCACAAAATTTTAAAGAAAATGAGACCAAACATGGTGTATTTTTGGCATTTTTAAAAGATTTTGAAAGATGGTGAATTTAAAAAAATTCTGACTCAATCTACTACAATTTCGGCCATTTTTGGATTCAGTGCACAAAAACATATGATAATCCATTAACAGAACTTGAATAACATAGTTGAACCGTAAAAATGCAGGCCTGTGTTTTTAGCATTACACTCAAGCAAGACGAGAGAGACTGAAATCCCAATCAATCTGAATGAATCACTTAGCTGGTTTGTTTCTGTTTAGAAAGAAAGACCACAAAATTTCAAGATCAAACATGCTAGTCCCTCCACTGCCTTGCTGCTTGTAAGCAGAGAATATGCTCCATCCCCTCACCACACCATGCTTTCGCTGCCCATCCTTCCTCTCACTGAGCGGATGAGTCGTACTAGATCCCCTACTCACCACTGGGGATGCCCTCCGACGGGTTGTTTTTTTCATTCTTACTTAATTTATTACTTTACACATGCATGTATCTTGGTTTTAAAAGTCCTACTTGAGTATTAACTCAACTAGAAATATTTTGTTGTAATTTTCTTTTGCCAAAAACAATGATTTCAATTGATTATAACATGTATAACTTACAATTTCCAATTATGTAAATTTGGATAAGCTAGATAGAAAATATGCAGTTACTTTAAGATAATTGAGAAGGCTTCAAGCCTATAGTTTCATTCTCATCACTAAAATTAGGAACACAGCAACTATTAACGGGGTAATCACCTTTCGCCCTAAGTATCAACTTCCCAAGAAGCTGTATTTCCTCCAACATAAAGACAAGAGTACCTCTTTCCAGTGGATCGATGATGTGATGTCATAGGCGTCAAATCTATTGCTGTACCAACATGCCAGTAAAATAAATTGATAACAGAACGAAGGAATAATACAAACCCCAACTGATGACTGATGTTTATGTCATTTATATAACTGACCTACGGATGGCATTGCCAAGACCGAATTTGTTTTGTAACTTTTGAACCACCAAATTTCAACTTCAAGACCTTCTTCTCAAGAATAACCATTTACCCTTCTTTATCCATTGATACTTCCACTGACATGTTTTTCCCGCTGCTTTGCAATTTGATGCTTACCTTCCATAGGTGTACAATTGTTCCATTCCCTGAATTTGAATATGTCGTCTGAAGGGCAATGTATGTAAAAGCCCAAGAAAATTACCTGGTTGTGACTAGCTATTTGAATTTGGAAGTAACACTAAAATGCCCTCAAATATACACAACACAAAATAAAATGTAGCTTTGGGTAGCTTCAGTGCCTAAAAATTTTATCCCTATCAATTTCCTCTAGAAATTGCCCCCCCCCCCCCTCCCCGCGGACTAGGGAGTAAACTGGGTTTCAGTGGGTAGCTTAACTGTATATGCAAGAGGTGAAGTGAAGGAGTATCCCATCCCAAGATGATGTATAGCATCAAAATTGAGTCTGAGTAGCAGTTTACCAGAATTGGTTCAGATTGTCTAAACATTTACCACAAAAAATGTCTCACACATGGATGATATAAGCTAGAAAGTACAATGACTTCTCACAGAGAATCTTTGTTTTCATTAAGGTATGGCCTTTATAATGGCCAATAGGGGCTGTTGAAGGGATAGATTTTTTTACCAGGGAATGCCCATGGTGGCCTTTTTTATGGAAGCTATTTTGAGGATAACCCTGCAGTTTGTTTGAAACAAATTATTATGACTGAAGGTGGTTTATAAGTTACCTTTTGGAGGTTGCTTAGATATTTTAGCCGGCAAATATTTTTTACTGAATTTAACCTTTCATCTTATTTTCCCAATTTTAACAATAAGTTAAATAGATAAGGAGATTGAAAAAAATAAACTAATCACTTGGCTTCAGCAATTGACAGTTTTAATGCGACTTGGTTTTCACCACATATTCATTTTCATAACCAACAAAATTTCAGGATTTCACTTTGAGTGGTTTTTAAACAATAAGCACGAATAATTCATGCAGAGAATTACATTTTCATTCAAATTTAATCAATTCCATAATTACTACAGATAATTACATTATTAAAGCTGACACAACAATGTTATGGAATTTTCAGGAAATGAGATGCACTATAAATATTCATTTTGTAAATAATACAAAGAAAAATCAACATTACAGATGATGTTAATGGTAATATTTTGCTCTCACTGAGACAATTCAGTAGTTCATAGGTCAATAGTTTGGCAAATAATCAATGAGTACTGATTTGACATCAAATTATTAAAACAAAAGTCAAGTGGAAAAAAATTAAAAACACCTACTTTTGAGGGAAGAAGCTCATTAACCACACATTTTTAGCTAAAGCAATAATATTCATAAGAATTACTATACGTTAAAATATAAAAACTGAAAAACTCTAGGTAGACTGGTATTTTTATTAGTTAAAAATTGCTCAACAGGATCATACCTTTCATTAGTTCATTTAAAAATTCAAAGTGCACTTCTGACGATATCCAGATATGTACACTCAAGATCACTTTTTGAATAAATTGCTTCATTACAAGTTCCTTGAAAATATCATTGCACTTATTGAGTCATTATAAAACTACTTGTACACTACAAGAAATTAACCACAAAGAAAAAAACCCTGTAGCAATTACATTCTATTCTTCACCAAACTTTCTCCCTCAATATACTTACCTGTGAACAGCAAGTTGGCACTCACCCTGAAGTACATGCTTCAGCGATGCCAAAGGCCACTCATTCCTGTATTTGGGAGACATTTTTGATAGAGGGAGACAGAGAGAAAGAACATGGGCAACATGCGAATGAAGGAGAGACAAAAATTACAAAGGGAGGGGCAACAGAAGCCTATACACATTAGACAATAATGGAATGATCACCAAAAAAGATGTGGCTCATTCTTTAACACCCTAACGGGCAAAAGTTCACCACTTCTTGAGATACTGCTTTCACCTAGCAAATAGATGAATCTTAAGGTTCAAGCCATTGACTATTCACTTTCCTCACTTAGTGGGCCTACGTGTTGGCTCTGAAGCTGTTGGAGGAGGTGGAGGTCCTCGTTTATCCAAGTCTTCCAGGTAGGTAATAATCAACTTTTTTCTTTCCTCGGGGATGTAATCGAGGATGAGATACCTCCTATCCTTCTTCAGAATATCCTCAATATCTCGGATATGTTGTTCATTTTCCTGGACCATTTTCAGAGATTTGTGGGTAATTAACTTTGTTTCCTGCAAAAGATTGTGATTTCAAAGACATTGAATGGAAAACTTTTACAAATTTAATGATAATTAGGAAATAGAGGTCTAAAAGGGAGCTTAATTTTATGATAAAACTTATCAAAAGAATCCAAATAAACTTAAAGGGTATAACTTGCAGCAATTTACTAGGTTTAAGTAGTGACTCAATGGCAAAAAATGGGTGACAGTGCATGTCAGAAATAACAAAATTATTTAATAAAAACCTAAATAATCTCACTTCATTACCACAACAACATACACGGATGAAATGAGAAGCCTAGTCCCATGCAATTTCCAGAATGGAGGCAAGCAAGAATAGGGGATGGAGCCTCTATTCTTGTCAACTTAATTGGCTTGAGATTCTTGTCGTATTTGGGGCCACATTCTGCATTTCGTAACTTCGCACTGATTGGTTTATAATTTTCCATCAACCAATTGTCAGCCATCCCATACCAACAAGTCACCTCGCACCGACAAGCCCTTCTTAAGAGCTAACAGTTGCAAATCAATCAATATGGCTACCCTTCCCACAAAACTGAATGGAAGGAAAGAATTTCCCAGTGTTTCTGAAGGTCAACATCACATGATCCAATTCTACAAATGAAATGCAAGGAAAAACTCTCCCATCAAAATATTGAAGTGGAGGTAGATCAATGCGCCAAAGCAACAACTAAAAACCTTGGAAAGAAGCGGCATACGTTGAAGATTATTTACGTCAATATTTCCAGTCTAAAAGTTGTGGAGAAAAAGTTTGCTCTGATAATCATATCTATAACACTCTAATAAGGATGTCTGAGTAAATAAAATTTGAGTTGAGTAGATGGTACTCAAAAAGAAAGTCAAGTAATTCAGATACACATTTTCCTCTATACTCTATACAGCTGTAAAATTCAATTGAAAATTTCAGTCGAGTGGTTGGTACTCAAAAAGAAATTAAAGTAATTCAGATATACATTTTCCTCTACAAAGCTGTAACATTCAATTGTCAAGTGATTCAACTAGAACTTAAAAAAAACTGAGTGTTTAACTTGCAGGGGAATCTTTTAAGTCAACACTAATTAGACAGAATAATTTATATAGATACATACAACTGGTTTGAAAGAGAAAGCAGTAATTTGCCATTAGAAACCTCAGAACGATTCATACACAAAGTAAACTTTACCTTCAAGAGTTCTCTGAAGTCAGCCTTTGCAGCAACAAGTTTGTCCTTGATGTATTCCCTAAATTCTCTTTCACATTTCTGAAATGAAATAATTGAATAATGAGTGTCAGCATACAGCAGCTACATTTTATTTTTCCTTCATTCATTACCCAATTATGCCTTACCCTATCACTGGAGGAGAATTTACTGTAGCGTGGATCTTCCTTAATTAATTTCTTTATCTCCTTCCAAACACTTGTTAATGTCACTTCAGCTGTTTCATCCAGCAGTTCCCTGTAACAAGTATATCGCAAATGAGACATAAGCTAACAATGAACTACAACATGGACATAATACAGCAAAATTCAAGTCAATTCAAGTGTGAAAGGTTAACCAAACAAAACGTCAGCCCCATATGTCTCAACTAAACTGGAATCCCCATACGGCATTCAGCGAGAAGCTCAAATTCATGAAGAATGGGCAAGGAACCATTTCAAATCCCATGATTAGTACAAAAAACTGGTATACGCAAGGTGGCAATCTACCTTGACAATGATTTTTCAGTACTGCACGATGTAATCTTTGAATGCACACGTTCATTCAATGGCGATCAAGGCCAAACAATTTTTTTATAATTGCCGAATTTTATTGCATACACCCATGCTTTGCTTAGTGCAAGAGATGCATTCCTTGGGGTCTTTGTGCTACACGAATTTGCATAATATATGAGCATTCGTCATATAAATCATAGCTCGAATATTCGAATACCTTGAATACTAGAATTGCACAAAGCATATTAAACGTATGTTTCTTCTTCTATTTCACTTGATGAATGTATAAATAAAATGGTATACAGTGGAACCTCAATCTATCGTTTTTCAAAGGGATGGACGAAAAAAACGATGAATGCGGGAATGTTTTAATAGGTTGCCTATGCAGCAGGAAACCCAGGATTTTGGCGAGTAATTGGCGACTGTGACAATAACATAACTCATAAAATGTAAATTGATAGATGTTTTCGGAAAAAAATACTGCATCAACTTCCGAGAAGCTCAGCTGCGAGGATGCAGAGTTTCGCCAGAATGCTAAATCTCCGTCGTATTTTGACATTTATTTCCTTGCATAAAATGCTTAAATGATGTCAGAAATACGTCACGCTTGGTCTTATTCTTTTTTAAATTACGCGCACATTAATATTATTTCAATCCAATAAAGATGTAATAGCAATTACCAACAGTCATTGTTAGACAACTTTTGGGATGCTTTGGGACTCATGCATCAGTTGACCTCCAGAAATGGGGAACTTCGAAGCAGGTGGGCAGAAAAAGGTCAATGATGGAGAAAGAAGGAAGGGTGAAACACGATTCTATTGTTCTCCTGTAACTTGATATTTTATTTTGAAGCTTTTCATTCATGGTCTTCCTAATATGAACCATGCGTGAGCTGGGGCCTTTTGTTTGATTTTGGAGAGGAGGAAGTGTCAGAGTAGGGGCTGAGGGCTGATGGATAGAGAGGGTAGTGGATTTTGGGAATTGTGCTACATAGTTTCTGTCCCACGGCACTGAGGTTCTCCTGGTGGGTGAAACCTAGGATTTTCGGATTTTTTCACCAGATCATTTTCAGTTCCCCACATCGAACTCTTTTCACCGCTCTAACCAGCGAATTTAATGTTGTTCCTCAACTTGCCTATAACGGCGCTGCATGCACTAAACGACTAGACTTCTCTACATTTTTCCGAGTCAACTACCAACGACGTGCGTGCGACAGTATATGGCGCGAAATTCCAAGTATTGTTGTTATTCGGGAGCGTACCTTTAGCATAATTATTCGATATCTCGAATATCGAATACTCCCTAGTTTTCTAGTATTTGCGGATACTATTTGCACATCTCTAATGAAAAGTAATCGTTTCATCTTAAAATCAAACATTTGATTTCCAGCCCAAGAATTGGTTTCCATCAAAGTATTGGCATTCGACCCAAATTTTCTATAACATTATGTTAAGAGACCTCATAAATGATATTAATGAACCACACCCAAGCAAATGTATACCTGACTGACATATCTTTACAGGCCCAATGTAAAATAACTTGTGGACACATTGAGATATTCAGAACTCTGCTCGAAATTGTGTACATCAATTCATTGGAAGAACAAATACATTGATAAAAAGTTTGTTTTGTCAAGGATATGGAGGTCAGATTACTGCTTTGACTGGACCAAAATATAACTCCACTTATTTGCACTTACGTTTCAAACCTTAAATAGCCCAGAAGCTGCAATCAAATAATGGATATTCATTTGGTCACAATGGGCCAAAAATCAATATAAATTTTTTTTCCAGGTAAGTAGGTTAAATAATAATATTAGAGAAAAGAATTCTTCATTTAAATTAATATTGGTATCTGAATTAATAATACAAATATCGATAGTTGCCTACGCACCGGCATTATTATTTGAGTAAACCTTCGAGTCACACTTACAAACCTTTGGCCAATTATTGTTACAAACATTTTATTCACTTTGACCTAATTTCAGATGAGGTTTACCACCAATTTCTCTTAATTATTAATGAGGTTACACTACAAAAAACCTCCAGTGCAACATCATACTTCGTGCCCTGGCATGTAGGTATAGGCCAACATAATCAGCATAGCCAATCACCAAAGCATCCACCTTCGGGAGTACGGTTATCCTGCAGAATGCAACACTGCATCACAATGGTGCTCTAACTCACAATTGTGATGATCTGATCTAGCTGGATGTGAGATGCATCCGGAGCAAAAAAAAATAGCTCCCCAAGGTAAGTAAGAATGGGCAACACCCTGATCAGTTCCTAAATTCACACCGGAATCAATGATACTTTGTTCAGATTGTGCCCAAATTGCAAGTTTCTCTACACCACACCTCATAGCATCGGCCAAATTAGAAATTAGAAATTTTTGAATGCCTGTATCTCTGAAAGATAATAAATCAAATGTGTGTAGGAAGAGGACTAACTGTATGTCCAATTTACGAGTGGTTATGAGTGGGTCACCATGACTCCACAGGAATGAAGCTTATTATATGATATTGCATGCATACTGAAGAAAGAACCATAATTGATGCTCTTTGGCACAGTACATAAGGAGAATTTGGCAGAATTATTAAAATGTAGCGTAGTGTATACCCACCTAAATGCCATTGCTTATTCGTGGAACTTCATCATAAAGTTCATTTTGTAACTGCTGGGACCAGGACTGAGGTTCGTAATTTCGTAAATCAAAAATTTCGTAATAACGTTCCTTTTACTATAGCTTGGATAGGCCTTTTCGTAAGGACCAACAATTTGCTTCATAATAACGAGAACTTCGTAATAATGCTGTTCGTATTAACGAGAGTGAACTGTAACAGCTAGTAATAATGATTCAATTTCAACATAATGTCTAGAGATAAGAGTAAAAAGCAGTTTCACTTTAGAGCACTTTCAATTCATAACATCTATTTCCTTTCTTTATTTTCACACTGTACCTTAAGAAGATGGCAGCAATGTGATGGAGTTCATGTAAGTTAGGTAGCTTGAATATTGGCTTTCCATCCATGGGCCCAGGCTCAAATCCCAGAATTGGCATAGATTTTTCAGAGATTACTTGATCCCTGCTTGAGTACTTTGTGGAGGGCATTTCAAGTACAACACAGTCCATAGGTTGGGAGGTTAAGCTATGGTCTACTATGTCTTTCATTAAGAGAAGTCTAATACCAACTAGGGTAATTGAGGTTTGTTTCCACCCTTCCTTCCCTTACCCTTCCCTTATTGTGCAAATGACTTCAACTGTCCATCGCCTCCATCAAATACAATACCAAAATGTGGTAAAATACAGTTAAATGAAAAAATATCAATTTGTTCTCATAATTACGAGATAAAACGACAATGAAGGCAGGAATATAATATAGAAAATAATTACATACAAGATTAGTAGATGTGAGTAGATGGAGATGTGAATGCATCTTTTTAACATGTACACCCATGCCTCTTATAGCCCAAGGGATGCGTTTCTGGGGTCTTTGCGCTATACGAATTTGCTTTATATGAGAGCGTTTTAACATTGGGAAGATAGGGATGCATTCCTGGTAGCATAGGTGTTGGGTATCGAATTTCCTCTCCCGACCCGTTATTACTATACTAGTCGAGCCAGCAGCATAGGTGTTGGGTATCGAATTTCCTCTCCCGACCCGTTATTACTATACTAGTCGAGCCAGCCTCGACGTAGGACCGCAAAGGGTTCATATGAAGAACAGAAAAAGATAACAACCTAAAGAGAATAATTGATTAAATATCTAAAAAAATATGATTTGTCTCACCTAAACTTTTCCTTCTTTCTTTTTGACAATTGCTCAATGTGTTGATTAAATAACTTTTCTTTTTCTTCTCTCTCAAGCAACTCAGCCAATTCCCACCTATGGTCCTTTCGTAGCTGACGTTTGGCTTCTCTCCAAGCTAAATCTGCATTTCGAACCTGAAGAAAACAGAAAACAAGAAGGTCATCACTGAAAAAATACCAAACAAATAGTTGAATATGCTACATTTATGGCTCCATTCGCACAGTTGATGTGGTGTATATGGTTTCAGAAGGCCCTTGCCCGCTACTTGTTTGGTTGATACAACAATTTAAGAATGAAGATGAAAAGCTATGGAGCTAAAAGCCTAAACTATTTTCTGACACACTTGGCCATCAAGGTGTCTGCCAATTTTTGAAGCCCCAGGCACTGGTTGGATGAGGTGGAGTGAAGTACCGTGTAAGGCAAAGGTGGCAGCTTTTGTTAACTTCAGGTGACAAGTGTTAATACATAACCGTTTTCCTTGATTTCTTGATAAAGCAAGCACATTTATTCAAAATATATCTCTTGACGGATTCTATGATTCAAACACCAGTTTTATAGGTTCAAAAGGCTTAGGGAAGGTAGTTAATGATTTATCTGATTTAAGATCCAGAACACACCATATTAACAGAGGCTTGGTGTTTGGATCAACAGAGAATAGATGTTTAGATTTTACAGAATGGGGTTTTCGGAAAGAATGAAAAAAGCTTCAGAAGATAATTGTTTTAAGAAGGGTAAGGAAGGAATTCAAAGATTTGATCAATCCCATAGCAACCATGAATAAGATATTTAAACAACTCCCAGGATCATAGATAGGTTCAACATTCGCCACTATAGTTAACTTACAAGATCAGCAAGAAGAGCATTGAAGTGTTGAACAGCTTCATCATGTTTGTGCTGCTCCCTCTCTTTGTCACGGTCACGCAAATGTGTGGCCAAAGTTCTTTGCACTTCCTTCTCTCTCTCACGTAAGCTTGCTTCCATTCTCGCTTGTCTCTCACGTTCCCTAGCTTCTTTCTCTCTCTCTTCCTCAGAATTATCCTCCTGTTAAAATAATGGTGACATATTATGTAAATAAAGAGAACAAATGATATAAAACTAACATCAATATAGAAAACAGGTCTCATAGCTACAATGGAATCTTTAACTTGAACAGAACTACTGGCTCTTTTGGGTATCAACCATTAATCAGGATAAAGAATTTGATAATTTAGTGGTAAAAATAATCAACATAGATACAAGTGCATTAGGTAATCATAATATCAAAATAATTAATATAAAAATACATTATTCACCCATTCACCTGCTCTGCACCACAGTGTTACAGAGGACTTGGAGTTTATCAGTGATAAACTGCAATTTATTACGTTTGAAACAGATAAAATTAGAATAAAATAAATGTTACTGGGTAATTTTTCCAGATAATCTAAATTTACCAAGATGATTCCAGTGACAATAGAGCAAATATAAGAGCATATATGCAACTATTCCAGAAAATTCTGCCAAAGTGCAGCCTCCTTACCTCGGAGCCTTCCCTCTCCCTTGACTCCTCCATTGGCACAGGCTCCTTCTCCTTAGTGTCTTTCTCCCTCTCTTTCTCCCGTTCCTTCTCCCTCTGTTCTCGCTGTTCCCTCTCCCGCTCTCTTCGCTCCTTCTCTTTCTCACGCTCCCTCTCTCTCTCACGCTTCCTCTCCTCTTTCAGAGTCTTCTGGAAATCCCTGAACCAATCCTCTCTAGCCGAGCTTGAGTCAACTGCCTTGTAGCGAGGATCCGAGTCAATGCGCTTCTTTACTTCTCCCCATCGGGTGTGACGGTCGACTTCACCTCGCTCCCTAAGCAGTGCCATGAATTCCCGTTTCACCTGAGATGTGAAGGGAAGAGGACAAAATGGGGTGTTGTTTCCAGGTTAGGAATGGAAGTTGGCAAAGGGAGGTTCGGATTTTGAGTAGAAAATGGATGAGTAGGGATTGTCGGAAGGTTTCCATGTTGTGGGGAAGGGTGAAGTGCAGGATAGAAGGGTGGAAGGGAACAGGTTCAAATAGGGGAGAAGAGGAGGTGGAATGGGAGAAACAAAGGAATTAGCATCTTCATTGAGACATCAGGTACCACTCTCATCGGTGAAGAGATTTCCTACCTTCCTCTCCCACTCATGAGGTATAATATAAAATGAGGTTGTGTGTGTGTGTGTGCACGCACATTTACCAACAGTGACAAGTTTATGAAGGGAGGGGAGAGAAAGATATTTTACTCCCACCGAGCGAAGTTATTCCTTTATCAGCACCAAAAATCTCCATTCAAAACAGAAACATTATAACATTTATTATATATATGTTCTTTCACAATACAAGAAAAACTGAAAAGGAGACCTCTTTGATTAAGCAACATTAAATGATGAAATATACTCATTCAACTCAAAATTCCTGCTTTCACTCCAAAAACAGTCTGTGCAAGAGTTTTGGAAGCAAACATTATGTATTTTAACAATTATCATGTTAACTGAGAAGTGATTTAATTTTATACCAACACTTTAGGTCAAATACTTTTACAATTTTAAACAAATTAAAGCAAACATCAGGTAAGAAGAATATCTTAGATTTTGTTTTACTGAAAACAAATTTGAACATATTGATTAATGTACTTTTAAAATTTGAAAGCATGTATTTTTATCTTCCATTGTCACCATTCAGCATCAAAGCTAGTTCTCAGATAAAACTGAAGTTACCCCATTGTTTCATGCAGTAGTACTTCAATACTTCACACATTACATACAAGTGCTTAAGTTACAAAGGCTACCACTCCTGAATGTGGCAAGATCAATCTACTCAAGTCACTTAAAAGCCTTTGTCCAAGCAATTGAATAATGTGCATTGGCCAACAGGGCCAACTGTGTCTTCAATATAAAATATTAGGTATCTGGAAAACATTAGTCAAAATAATCTCCACCAAATTCAGCAGTGCTACCCTTATGAAATGAACGTAGATTCACTCAAGACAATTTTTCAATTTCAAGCTAACACTTTGATTGAAACCTTGGCTCTATTCCACTAGGGAGCTGTGAATAGTTACGATTGTAAACAAGTCAAGATTTGATTAACTCTAGCTACCAAGCTTATTGCACCAATAAAATTCCGCAGAAATTCTAATTGTGGCAAAAGTAGGTAGCAAGGAAAGATTAATCCATGAAATCAGGGATGAGCCATAGCAGAATGAAGGGGATGAATGAAAAAAAAAAGCTGGCAAGGTCTGCTTTTCGCACCAGCAAGACTTCCAACCACAGAATGATCCTCTCACCAAGGGCCCATTCCTTTTCATGTGATGACAATAAGGGCAGCTGCATCACAACACTAAGGGCCCCCTCCTCAAATTCAGTGCTGGTGTCAAAACAGGCTCACCTCTTGGATAAACAAAAACCAAAGACTTCTATTGGGTGACCTCTCCAATACACTTCCTCTACAAAAATTAAATCCTTTGACTAAAACCCATGATAAATGAATGTTTGGCTGCACAGAATAGGAACCATTAAATCAAAGGTACAAAATTAATCAGAGAAATCAAAATGCCATCCTTTCATCTTTTTCCTTAATGATTAGCTAAGAATCAATACGGAAGTGTAGACTAATACCAGTCACATCATCACCCATAAGGCATTTCTCTGCCCCAAGACCCGAGAGCTATTCCAATATATGAGGCATTGTTTAGAATGGATGCAAGGCTACGGCGGCCATCCTGACGGAAGCAAGGCGGGGTCTCAGTGTCTGACAACAGGAAAGTTGGTGGTGACTTGAAAGTGAATAAAGTTTAGTGGTGCGTTAGCGACTGTGGAACTCCACACCATGTGACAAAAAGATTAACAGTCTACAAAACCAAAATGGATATTTGAGTTGATAATTTCAACTAATTACCGCTCTGAGAGCGCGCTTTTCTTAGAGCTTCTAAAGTTATGAAATTACAGTCTCAAAGTATTTACCTCAGTAGCTTTACTTGAGTGAACATTGCATGAACTTTTGAGGTGATATTTAACATGGCACAGTGAGCCAAGATGTCCAAAAATCGCTGAGTTTTTCCAAATTTAAAAATTACACTTTAAAGACATCCAAGAGACAAAAGCAATACTTAACAATGCTTAACTTCTTCTATATTTTCACCAGTAGTCATATTTAGAACCTTCCATTAACTTCAATGAGAAGCCAATCATAGAAGATTTATAAGTTTGGACTGATCTTAGGATACATGTTATTCTTATCTTTTTAAACACCTGAAATACAATATAATTCAAGACTGCATATTGCACCCTATAGATATACAGCAATAGTCATATTACTCCATTCATGGTAAAATTTTAAGTTTCTTTTGTACAAAAATTGAGTGAAATAGTACTAATACCAGATAAGTTACTCCAGATAATTTTCTGGGAGTTAAATGAAAGGATAATTCAAGTGTTTTAAACTGAACATGAAGATTCAGCAAAAAATTGAACGTTTCACTAGTATTCAAAATAGTAAGTGATAGAAATAGTTGCTTAAATCCTGTAAAGCAACATTAGTGAAACATGCAGGATTCTGAAAAAGTAAAATGGACAGATTTCACACTTAAAATCTTTCCAGACAAAACTTTTTAAAAAAGTTAATCTACAAAGTAATTTCAAAATTTATTTCATGATATAAAAGTAAAATTCTCAGAATAAAAATCAGCAGTGATATTAGAGTGATAATGGAAAAGGTACATGCCAATTAGGTATAGACATAATTTATGAAATAAAATCCTTAAGGTGAATAGTCACAAAATAGGACTGCTTACTCAATAACTCATTTGGTAAAGTAGATATCACAATAACAGAGTTGGAAAATTCTTTATTCATGCCAAGCCACAGTATATACATTTGATGAAGTTCTATGATGTTTATTTGCATTTGGCACGGAGTCATAAAAAAGTTACACTCCAAGGTTCATGTTGAACAAAATCAACCCATAGGATTATGATAAAAGAGATTAGATTTGAAATTATACTAACTTTCCATTTATAGAATGTTTAACTAACCATATATTTACGATTTATCAGATCGAACACCATGACAATTCACTAAATAGGCTTATATTTACTATCCATCGATATTATTCAGAAAATTTCACTTTCTCAGATTCGAAAGGAATTAAAATTCTTCTTCTAGCAATTAAATATTATCGTATGCTTATAAATGATGATATTATATATCTCACCACTTGAACCAAACGAACCATCTACCATCACAAAAACTTGTACACTCAAATCTAAAACTTCATCAAACATATTAACCTAAATGAGACCCAGCAACTAAAAGGCTTATCTTTTTAGTAATTAAGTGGGAACAAGGAGCATAAGCATTTACTTCCCACATAGAAATGTGTTTTAAAGAATATATAACTTTGAAAAATTACTTAAATTGTGCAGTTACCTTCATATCAGGTTAAATGTTAAGCATCATGAAAATTATTTTAAAATTTAAATGTAAATGTCCCTCATAAAATAATTCAATCAAAACTTGCAATTGATAATACTATTTGCTTCATCC
The DNA here is from genome assembly GCF_921293095.1 of Ischnura elegans. Classification (NCBI taxonomy): domain Eukaryota; kingdom Metazoa; phylum Arthropoda; class Insecta; order Odonata; family Coenagrionidae; genus Ischnura; species Ischnura elegans. The sequence continues at coordinate 102,554,574 of NC_060248.1, read as the reverse complement.
CATTCCAAAGAAATTTTCATGGCATTCACATTAAAATTTATCAAATTGATAAGATGACTTTTTAAAGTGCAAATATAGCTTTGTATACTTAAACTAAAATGTCAATAAAATCAAATGTATTAGCAAATAAATTTCCTGCTAATTTAAATTATAAGCTACTAATTGTGATATCCAATTTATTTCAAGACAGCATAAGTACCTCCAGGACATTTCATGATTCATTTCAATTTCAATGTAATGAAATTTGTTATCAATGTCCATTCCTAATGACATTCCATTTGCCCAAGGTTGTAAATGGCAACAATACGAAAAACTACCTTTTCGATATTATCTTGATTCTTCAGAAATGAGAGCTGTGAATATGATTTGACATCTAAATAATTAGCATATTCATTGTGCAAATATACTTCTCAACTCAATTTTCAAGAGGTATAGTGAACAGTACACACCTCTGATTTAAATGTTAAGAAAAGGATAACCACAACTTCCAAATTTTATGCACAAGTTATGAGGCAAAAAAGAATCAAGTCACAAAATAAATTGGTCCATGTAATGACTTGATAATGAATATTAAATTAAAATAATAAGGGCATAGTACAACAAGATTTGTACAGCCAGAGAAGATTAATTTTCAGCCTTAAATGAATGTTAAAAGTTATGTGGAGCAAAATTTGCACAAAATTTAATTAGATAAAAATAATTAGCCCCAAGTACTTTGGTTGCACAAGATGTTGGAGGCAAACTTCAAAATTATACTGTAGGCTTAAAGCCATACATTTAAATGGAATAACATGTGAAAATTTTCCTTCCCTACAAGTGCACTTTCTTGGGGATAAATTAGATGCAACAATGCAATGAAATAACCTCTTTGCCTTGAATATAACCAGAAAGAAAATTACAGTAAAGATTAGCATCAGTCTTATGAGATGTAACATATTAGATTGTGCTAAAATAGGCAGGGCTTTGAATTAGAGGGAGACAGTAAAATATCAGAAAATGCCCATTTCTTTCATTATGATACAACACTTGCACCAAAGTAAATACAAATAAACCACAAATAGTAATAAAAATTACAACCTTAATTAGTCAAAGAGAAACTAATGAGGAAAGCTAAATAGATTTCATAACAAACATATCAATCTCAAATTGCTGTACTGTACAGTACAATGTGAATATAATTTTCACAATTAATCTAAAGAAGTCACCAAACATCATCAGCCTCTCATTATACTCAGGTGTTTGGTTTCTGATAAAAATAAAATACATTACAGCCAATTCCTCCGCAGTAACTTCGACTTCTTGCTCTCACATTAGCAAAATTATTACCACTGGTGAGAAACACTCAGCTCATTACTATTCTGATTGCTGAAAAATTGTTTTAGACATAATTCACTTAAAAAATTGGCAATGGATTATGCTGGGAAACATCCAATAATAACAAGAACCACCAAGTGTAAATCAGGGCAATCCAGAAATTGACAGTAAAATATAGAACAGATTAAGGTTTTTTTAGATATCCCTTTTTTAAGGTTTTGATTAAGATGCATTTTGTATCACTCCATTCGACTACCCAAGCAAGGTAAATGAACAAAAAATGTTGTCATTATATATTTCTTAAGTCATCCAGCAAGTTTTCATACATATTTCATTCTATTTCATTTAATATACATTTTCTCTTCCTATATATATTTCTGCCACGTCCACCATCTATTACTGCTCAAAATTGCATTGATGTTAATAAAAATCAACTGAGTTGAAAAGGAAACCTTTGTTTGGAAACTGGAATAATAAATGCTACCACCATAAAACACATGAGCTAACTGTATGTATACTTAGAAGCCTCTGAAACAGCATGCCCACCCACTTAATTTCATGAAAAAATAGCAAAGTAACAGGCTTATTCCCTTGGATGCTATTAACACAACAAGAAAGAACCCTGATAAATATGTCTACATAGATAACTCCCCAACATGGTTTCCAATTATACAACCATCATTATCAAGTCATCAATCCTAAGATTGGTTAGACACCACCCTCCACCCAATTGCCTTATCAGCTAATCTTTCAAAACCTACAGAAATCTTCTGCTTTACATCCTTCATCACCTGTAGCATGTAGTTAATCACAGCTATTCTTCCCTCACAAGATACTTCCTCCCACAATATTTATTGAAAACCAAGGATGAATCTATAGAGAAGTAATTGCTCCTTGCATACTTCTTCAGGAAATTACGAAATCATATCTCAGGTTTACTGTGACCTTACAATGAAAGAAATTCCTACCAGTGCAATGAATCATCATCCTTGACCATACTCTGTAGATTTGCTGACAATAAGAAATTTATTTGCTGACTGAGCAAGACATACTGTGAATAATTATAAACAGCAAAACTTTAAACCTTTCATATTCTCCTTTAAGACATTAGTAACTATTGGTATGAAATGAAAACATGTGGATGAAATTTAAATATTTTTGCAGTATTAGTAATATTAGAGCATCAGTTTAAACTTAAAAGGACGATATATTTAAGTCAAGTTGCAGTCAAAAAGTATTTTTGCTTAGACAAGTTTAGAGAAACAACTGTCAGAAAACTATTACTTGCTCCTACATCAACCCTTCATAGAATCTGAGATCCATTTCTTTCACCCAATACATTACACAATGAATTATGATTCCTTTCATTGAATGAATTACCAGCAAGATTAGATAAAGTATTTATCCTCAATACTGATACACTTTGTCTCCTCCCCTAATATGTACTGTTCTCTAGATTACTAGGTTCACAATAATTGCCATAGGAAAAAAAACCCTGGATTGGAGATTGAGCTACAGATCTATGGCTTACTAGGCCAATAAGCAGACCACTATGATATCCAAGTTTCTTGATTCACATCGCAATCTAACAAGGTTCATGGCTCTAGATATAGGCCCTTGTGGTCCATCAAAGATGACAATGAAAAGGAATAAGGGCTGTAGAGTTTATCTAATGTGATTATTGTGAATTTCACCGACATAAACTTCCCAGGTTAGAAATATAACAGAAATTTGGTGGTTGATACCCCAGAGCAAGCCAGATATAATAGTACAACACATAGATAAGGATCTACATTAATTTCCTGTCAACACATGAGATCTTTTGCAGCTTCATTTTTAATTTCTTTCAAGAATAGCATTGCACGACTATGGAGAAATCACCTTGAGAAAATTCAGAATGTAAGCAACTACAATCTAATTCATCTTAATCCTACAGCTAAAATTGCTCTTAATTCTAACGAGCAAAAGTTTAACATGTGCAATTAAGTACTCATTATAAAATAATCTCAATTTCATAGCAAATAAGTTTCCATTTCATAAGCACCATGGGTGCCTGAGAACTGTAACACATCAGTTCAGCACACTAAAATGACACACTCCATAAAAAACACAATGGAAGACCAGAATGGGTGGTCACAGATGGTGACGAAGGAAAATTATTGACCACATACAAGGAATAGGAACCATTCAATAACAGGAAACAAAAATAGATTAACTTCATTAGTAAAAGGAAAAACCAAATGTAGAATAGCATGGAAACCCATGAATTTCCAATATACATGTCATTAGCACATCTTAAAAATAAAAAAAACTGAGGCTAACAATAGCAGCAATCTAAAAGAAAAGAGATTAGAATACCAAGACGAAAAAATTAATTCATCCCATATTCTTAATCAATACAGACTTAAAGTAATTTCATTATTAATTGGAGACCAAGTGGAGCAAAGGCACCAGTCATAGATGATGACTCTAATACAAGAGATATATATTTTACAAAAGTAAGTAGATAATAACTACATGGATAATTGAATAGAAAAAAAAATCACTACAACTGTCTTATCTTTTTTTCATGCGGTTGGTTCTCAGAAAAATCAGCTGAAATCTCTTCATTTCATTGTTTCTCACGGAAGTCTAAAATTGTATGCAAACAAGAGTACTCAAATAACACTGGTCAGCACAAAAATCCTCCCACGAGGGTTAAAGGGTGTACCAGATACATTTCAAGATGTTGATTACGAATATCTCATTGAGAAAGTTCCAGCACATATGGTTTTTTTTGGGCAGGGTGCTGTTTCCATAATCGATTGAAAATTTTTTGATAGACGTATTTTTGGTATTTAATGTGTGTTATTTGTGTTTGGAGTGCATAATTCTGAATTTTTATCTTAATCCAAGAACTGTTACTAGGCTACATCCCAGGATCATTCTTTTCTGTAGCTCAAAACCCCCGAAACATACCTCGTCCTCTTGGGTTGCAAAGATTTATTATCGTTCTACACTGCATACACTAAAACCTAGGCATTATTGACGGATAAAGATTTCGTATTCTACCTTGCAATCATTTGTCGGCTCTCTTTTGTCTAGATAGACAAATAAAAAAAAGGCACCAAGACACACACCGCATTGTCGCGTCAAACAAATATTTCAGTTTCGAGTTGATCATGGTGTTACGATGTTGTGTTATGCTGTGTCGTAACACCACACCACGTCGTATATTGGGTTAAATGAACATGCCAAGAATTTGAAACAATTCAATAGTTTCTTTCTGCTACATATGCGGGGATTTGATTTTCAAGGGAAAAAGTAGGCCATTATCACCGTTCCTGAAGACAGCCTACCATCTGTACTTAGGGTGAAAAATTGGTGACCAGGATCACGTTTCGGTGGAACAAATATTTCAGTTCCGAGTTGATCCTGGTGTTGGAAGGCGGTGTTATGCTGTGTCTGTGCATACCATAGGTTAAAAATATTTCTGCGTGAAATATTGAAATTTGCGTTAAACGAACATGCCGAGAACTTGTAACAATTTGATATATTCATTCTGCTACATATGTGGGGAATTGATTTTCAAGGGATAAAGTAGGCCATTGTCACTGTTCCTCAAGACAGGCTACCATCTGTACTTCTGGTGTAAAATTAGCGACCATGATTGCGTTTGGGCTCCGAAACAAAGTTGTAACTCGTGTGCGCGTTCTCTCACAGGATGGTTGAAAGGTACACATAAATCGATGTCGTTCACCACACCTATGGTTTGGTGTGAGCCCCGTGATCATGTTTCTGACTTACTTCTGCCTGACTAATACAAAAGGTTTCTCAAAAAACATGAAGCATAAAATATGGTATCCTAACTTGGATTCCACGAGGAGACCTGTGAAGCATGATTTTTGTCTGCCTGTACCCGTACCACCAGACTCATACACCCTGCAAAGTGTTTCATCCGATGAAGAACCTGCTGCTTGTGAGGATGTTGCACAATCTTCAAGTGGACAGTCAGACCCCAATTACGCTCCAGTGCCTGACATTAATGAACTACATGTGATAAGTCAGGAAGAGCTGAATGATCTGATCAGAGACTTAAAATTAGACCTTCCCAAGTCTAAGGACTTCAACAAAGGAATCTACTAAATCAAAATGTCAATATATCGATATACAGGAAAAGAGAGGTGAGCCTAGTTCCTAATTTTACAAAGGATGTTGATTCGGTGTATTGCATTGACATTCCATCACTTACGGTACAACTGAAGTTGAACTACAACACTGAAGATTGGAGGCTATTCGTAGATTCCTCTAGGATAAATCTCAAGGCAGTGTTACTACACAATGGCAATGAAAAGCCATCCATCCCTATCGCTCAAGCTGTACATATGAAAGAAACATACGAGAACATGCGAAACATATTGCAGGCAATAAAGTATGAACAGTTCCAGTGGTCTGTATGCGCCGACCTTAAGGTTATTGCCGTCCTCACCAGTTTACAAGGAGTTTACACAAAGCACTGCTGTTTCCTGTGTCACTGGGATAGTCGAGCCAAATATCAGTACACTATCACAAAATGACTGCCAAGGAAGCAACTGGTCCCAGGGGAGATGAACGTGGCTAATGAACGTCTTGTGAATCTGGAGAAAATATTCTTACCACCCCATCATATCAAATTAGGGCTCATGACGGTCTTCGTTAAGGCCTTGAACCGGGATGGTGAAGCATTTAATCATTTCAGAAAACTATTCCCAAGACTCGGCAAGGCCATGGTAAAAGAAGGTGTTTTTACGGGACCTCAAATCAGAGGCGTGTTTAAGGATACCACATTTGCTTCTAAGCTTAATGAAGTGGAAAGTGAGGCTTGGGAGACCTTTCGAGAATTGTGCAGTAACTTTCTTGGGGATCATAAGTCACCTGCTTACAAAAAAATTGTGGACAGGTTAATTACTTCATTTCGTCATATGGGATGTAGTATGTCCCTAAAGTTACAATTCCCGCATTGCCACCTGGACTTCTTCCCTGAAATGTACAGCTTGGGGGAGGCCTCTGACAAACACGGAGAAAGGTTTCACCAGCAAATAGCCACCATGGAGAGGCACTATGGTGGTAAATGGAGTGAAAATATGTTGGCAGACTTCTGTTGGAATGTGACACGCAAGACACCCTGTAGTAATTACAAGAGTAGGAACACCAAGTGACTCATAAGTTTTAAACTTTAAAATTTTATGTAAATTTAATTGCATAATTTATATTCACTTCTAATTATAACGTGAAAATTATAATTGATGGGGAATAGCATCTTTGGGCGGATGTTGAAACACCCCCCCCCCACCCTCCTCCCTGCAAACTGGTATGTCCTGGAAAAAAACTGGTTACGGATTCGAATTCAGAAGCTCGAAACCTATAGGAATCACCTATTTTCGTTTGTGGGAGCGAAAAAAAGTTTCACTTTGCCAACCAGTGTAATCTACACCTATTATAATCCTACAAGAGCATAACAGGATGTTTTTGTGCATCACAAATAACAGCAATAATGTATGAAAAGGAAATTTTAAGTTTTCACCATACAGGCAGTCCTCAATTTTAGTTCATAATGCAATCCTGAAAAGGTGTATGAAAAGTTGAGCCATTGCACTGAGAGTTAGTGGAGGGGTTATGTTCCCAAGAAGCAAAATATACCTAGCCTTATTCCAAATGTGCAAGTCATCATTGTTAAACATGGATGATGGCCCAAATTTCTGCACAAGTGTACATCCATAAATGGACAATAGATCTGGTATACGTACATAATTTTCCAATCAATTTATGGCAAGAACATAGGCATACGTAAGCGACAAAACCATAAATGGTTCATCATTATTTATGGAAATTCAAAAGTATTTCAAAGAATATCAACATTACAATCCCAAATTCCATAAAAAGTTTTCTGAGAAGTTGTACTTAATCATAAATAAATGTTTGGAAAAGGACTTCTTGATGGACTAAAAATGAGTGCCATAAAGCTATGTATGACCAAGTGAAAGCAAAACAAAAAAATCAGAATCAAAACTGTTGCTTGTAGCATTTAAAGAGTAAGCTCATAATCTGCCTCTAAATGCCAAGTAAAATCCTTAGCCTGACTTATTCCATGAATGAAAGGATTATTTTTTAAATTGAAGCATGAGTATAAATCAGGGCATTCCAGAAATAAAAAATCAAAATATGGAACAGATTAATGAAACCACTGAAGTATCACTCAAGTTTATAGAAGCTATTTCTGTCCTAGATATTTAGAACTATAATTTACAGCATAGCAAATTTCTCATATCCTTCAATACCCTTACTAACAATTACTGATGTAGTATTCAAACTTTTTCGCTGTTATTCAGTGTTTATCCTGAAGCAGTAAACTTTCCACCATTTTGCGAATTCAGCAATAGATACCAAACTTTTGTTCAGTGAAAAAAGGATATAGAACCACGCATAGTTAAGCTGGACTTTGACATCTGATTTTTACTTATCCACACCTATAAAAATAAGTTTAAACCATGGAAAGAGGTACTTATATACATTCAACATTGGTTGAAGTATATACAGATTAAATCACGAATTAAAAATCGGATAAAAGACTATGTTGACATAAAAGAGAGTCCCATGAAGGGTTGACAGCTGAAATGGACTATTGCAAAGAAATCAAAATTGCCTACTTATTTCTGAAATAGGTCTGAAAGTCAGAATTTTACCTAGCTAAGTCAATAAAAGGTGTCAATTATGGAAGTCCAAAAGTGCTAAGTGTTCAAAAGTCAAGAGCACAAAATTAGAGGACCACATGTACTTCTCAGAGATACAAAAGATCAAACAAAAAACAAAATTACTTTCTCTAGAAGGATCATAAGCTAAAGAAAATTCAACCAGAATATATTTTGGCCATTTCTTGGATTATAAATAGAGGTCTGTGAAAGTGGTTTTAATTTTGATTTTTTGCTCGTTTTAAAACCAGGTGATTTTGGTGTTATAGAAAATCTTGGCGGTGTTATTATAATGCTACAATTTTTCCACGTTTATTGGCGATTTATTATTTTATGGTACACGTTTCGTGAATACTTATACTTTTATTAAGAATTTTACATAACATTTAAAACAATTTCCATTTTACAAAATTTCTGATAAAAATAAACGAAGAAAATGGTTCAAGTTATTTTGATTCAAGGTATATGAATGGTTCAAGTATGTAGTCTTGGTGAATACGATCGGCATACGGCCAGTCAACAAAATTGTTACATTATACCCACACTCAAGGTTTTCCTGCAACAAGTTATCTAATAACGCTCTCTAATGTGTCGAGGTGAGTCACCAGAATTACTGCTCGACATTGACGCGTACCGAGCACGTGAGCTTGTATTTCCACTCTTCTGCGGCTGCGTTAACTTTCTTTCAGCACTATTTAATTCATAATATCTAATTCTTCAGGTGAGAAAACATCTCATTCTAAATATTTCAGGATTGATACTTGGGAATCGAAGAGAGAGGCTGTGATAAATTGAACAGAAAATTCTGGCAGAGAAATCACTACAGTGTGCGATATTATGCGGATGCGTTATGTGCAAGACTAAACGAGCCAATTAACCTTGAAATCGTAATGAGACAGAGCAAGAACATCGGCAGCGTTAAACAATGAAGGCTTAGGCTTTAATAGATTGTGACTCATTAGAAGTGATTTTGTTGCTAATCCACCTAAAAAACACAAAATTTTGCTTTTATTTACTGATTTCGCCTTATGCCTTTAATACGCGATATCACGTCTCCCAAATTTCACGGACCTCTACTTATAAATAAAGATATTCTGCAATCCAACACATTATAACAACGGACAATACCATCATTAGAAAATACTATCATGAAATATTGAGAATATTTGGCAAGCCTCATACTTTCTAATATGCATTGCAGATTTTTTCTATTATTTACATAGCTTTATTTTAAAATACACTTCTGATTCTCCAGGCTGGAAAAGACCATAGCAAGACTCAGCACATAAGTCAGTGTGTGAAAAATTGCTAATGAAAATAGGCATTCATTCTCCTATGTAATATTTGAAAGATATAAATGCAGAAGAGTCTAGAGATAATTAAAAACCAGCTACATTGTGTCATTTTGGATATCTCAAGTTTCAATTCAAACTATCAAAATGTACCTTTTTTTAAGAGAAATAGTATTTAGCCAGAAAAGGAGTATGCTAAAATTGGATGTTAAATTTTTTCCTAATGTCATAATTGAAATTTGGGAGGATAGAGTTCGTTAATAGGGTAGTTTCCTTCATCAAAGAAAATGAAAGACATTGATGGCGATTCGTCACCCACCATTAGTCTATTCATAACATATAAATTATTTGGTTTCAGAAATCCCAGTTTAGATGAATGGCAATGGTCAATTTTATCCTCATTTGAAAAAGGCCAGATTGACGCCCATGCAAGCACTACCTGATAGCATCAGAGATAGTGCTTGGCTTAAATAAGGATTATTAATACCTTATCAAACAAAGGAAACTTTCCGACCATAGGCAGTTTTAATAGGTGATTATTAAGAGACGTTTCCCTGAGCTCTGTGCCTCATGCATGCATTAGTGATCTCAGACAATGGTCGCTTTGAGCAGACTCAATAGTTGCGGAACCGGTGAGACAATTTCTGCTGAACGCCCTCTGGTAGGTCACCGGTGTAACTGACCAGACGCCATTTTTTCCACCGGAGAAAATCACCGATCACTGGTTGGAAATGTTGAGAATCAATATGGCTGCGCCCAGTACTAGCACATCTTCTGGTGCTATAGTTGCAAAAAGATATGCGTATGGAGGAATGACATATGAAATTCAGGATACTGAGGAAAAACAAGTAAAACTGGCTTCAGGTTTGCCATCGACTAAGTAAGCCATCGTCCTGAAAATGAGGGACTATCCTTTTGTAGTAGTTTTCATTCCGCAGCCTATTTTTTCTGAGGCATACGGCTTAGGGATTTCTTCTTAAGAATCTCGTCTTGCGTTGAATTAAACCGAACAAACTGTTCACAGTATCATCGTCTCCTGCAATTAAAATCGCCAGCGCTTCTACAGGAATCGCATTACCACCCATTTTGAATGTTTCTGCTATTTGGTCACGTGACTGATCACTGCTCAGCAACCTTTCAGCAGATCGCAACGACCGGTCGCTCACCGGTGAGGGATCTCTTGATCCTGGTGAGTATCTAATGAACGCGACCAATGTAAAACTCCAGGAGGCGTGGAGTGGCATCGCATGGGCGTCAATCTGGCATTTTTCATTGCCATTCGTCTAAACTGGGATTTCTAAAACCAAATAATTTATATATTATGAATACACTAATGGTGGGTAACGAATCGCAATCAATGCCTTTCATTTTCTTTGATGAAGGAAACTACCCTATTAAAGGAAAGAAAGCATATTCATCATTTGTGAGTTTATTTTTAATATTATTTAAATATAACTCTCCCTAAGGCAACAGTGCTGCATGAAGTAAAATAGATTCAGGTCAAAAGTACAAATGTTTCAAAGGTTACAGAAACTGAATTCGAAGAGAACATTTTCGAAAATTTGTCACATTCAAACTTTCAGTTTCAGCTACATATTTTGCATTGTCACTCCAGCTTTTGCGGCCATTGCAGAGCTCATCCAAAGGAGTTACTGAAGATGCACAATGCAATGGCAGTGAGAGACATTATTACCAAATGAAAACTTATCAGCTGAAATATACTATAAAAAATTAGGTTTCTTCCACTATTGCAAACAAAATATATTTTTTGAAAAAATTTGGACATGAGGTTTTCACTTGATAATAGCAATAAGCAGCTAAATTGCATGATTTTTACGTAAAATAATTAAACAATAGTTTAATTTAATTGTGACCGCCCAATTAAAATATATATGAATCAAAAAATAATATATAGTAATAGTTATGGTATCTAAAAGTGATTCACTCCAAGAAAAATTGTTAGGTACCTTATAGGAAGTGCCTAATTATTTATAAATACAAATTATTTGTACTTTGCTTAGCCTCCAATTTTTGTAATCCTAATGAAAGGATGAAGCACTACAAATACACTTACGTGGATATATAATCATATAAATTACTCCTTACATAATGCACTCATACTGGCCTAAATACAAGCCATTGTATCTGAAGATTGTTATGCTGCATGACATTCTTGATAAAAACTGCTAAACTTCAGTAAAGAAAACATTGATTAATTATGTATGAAAATCAGAAAATATAACCAGCAAGTTCTTTAACAAAAATTATTTTGCTGAAATCACTGTCAGAAATTACATAGCTAGTCCCAACATCACAAAAAACTAATAATTCTGACATTTTCGTATGAAGTATGAAATAAATTCAACATGGTATTCATATATGAGCTGAATAAAAGTTCAATCCATTAGATCCGCATTATTAAAAAATAAATAAAATACACATTGCTCAGCATTATTAGGTTTCATGCAGCATCCCCATTGACAGAAGACAATGATGAATGCTAATAAATTCTTAACATACAACATTCCACAATGACAAAGCTAGGATTTGAAAATGTGCAATGTGCAATACAATTTTCTATCTAGAACTAAAGCTAAAAACAAAATAAATCAACTTCTATTAAAATAAAACAAGCACTCTAATAAGCATTGAAAACATTATAGTATGACTTAGCACATAATTAAATTGATTATAGAGAATTTAACTAGTCAATGTGCAGCAATAAGGAAGAGATTTGAAGGGCCAGTCAGTGATTATATCAGTGAAATTTAAGAAGCCCCACTTCATACATGACTGAGGTAGATAAAAGACTGGAGTCCAGCTTTGATACAAGGAGCAATATTAATTAAACTGCATTCATGTTCAATAGATTTTGTGGTAATAAACCACAAAAAGAAAACCCTTTTCAATAGATAGCGGCATTCAATAAAATCCAATAACATTTTACATTCATCTTTGATTTCTGTTTATTTCAATTCCAATAGTCGAAGACCCACAGTAAAAATACTGTAGAAATTTTCCATACCTGTTCTCTCTTTACCACTTTCTCTTCCTTCTCTCTCTTTCTCACTTCAAGCAGGTACTCATTGAATAGACTCTCTCTCTCCCGCATCTTTTCAATATTCTTAAACCGTTCATCTTTTCCGTACTTCTGAGCAAAATCACTAAAGGATGACCTGAAAGAAGCCAGCAAAATACATGAAAATAGTAACATTACCAATATATAACCAGTTAATAGTTACCAGTACATAAACTGAACAGCCTTTGCTGTGTCTTAAATATAAATAAATTCTGAAGTTGAAGCTATAAATTAGTTATAAAGATGCCATTCTAAATTAAGAATAGAAATTAAAATACAGAGAAACCTTTATTCAACAAACCCTCATACGGCAAAATTTTAAGGAAACCTCCAGATTTCAAAGCCAACGGACAATGCACGCAGAAAAACCCTTCTAAAACTAACCTCGCCAATAACGAAAACATCCCACAAAGAAGTCTGTTCTAGGGCTCAAAACATAGAAAGTTACCCTCTAGAATAAATTATTGAGAAAAAACGTACTACACTGCATTTACAGGTAATTTTTATTGCTTTGCTGAGCTCAGCTCCATCTATTGCTCCGCTCCGTGTAGCTCCGTCAATTGCTCTGCTTTGCATTACTGGATGAACAGTGACATGGCATGGATTCAAATATTACCTGCCGTACTTGCGGATGGTTCTGCATTTTGGTAAAAAAGAACGGGTGCACTAACAATCCAACAATCATGTTCAGCTTCTACGAAGACATTATCACCTGCGATTGCCACTGTGACCTCAGTGTATAGACAACTGCCACATTTTTACTCGTGGTACATCTTTACTCCTCCCCTTACAAACATCATTAAATGCTAGTTAAAAGTCCTAGAATATCGCTTGATATCACACGACCTGATACACCTTCTGACGTCATAGCACTGTACACCATTCATTTCCTTTATATTAAATCCTACAATGGGTTTATTTGGTGGCCATACAAGAAAAACTGGCAATTCAACATAATAATACGGTAACCCTGATGCATGAGTGCAGACCTCACCCCATATTAAGTCACATGCATGTGACTACCACAAATTCTGGCTGGAGTGGTAGTTACCTTCCCAGGGCCATCTAAAACTGATTTTTGATAGGGATAATCAGAAGGCTTCACATCGTATTAGAAAAAAGCTCCCATTAGTTAGTAGGCAAATGCTCTAACCACTAGGTCATCTACTTCTGTGAATGACTTTCACAATTAATGAAAAGATGATTGAGTGAAAAAAATACAGGCGGTCCTCGACTTTCGTACACTCGACTTTCGTACAATTCGCACTTTCGTACATTCAAAATTGACACCTTTTACTCGACTTTCGTACGCTAAATTCGGACTTTCGGACGCTGGTCTGTAATTTTTTTAAAATTCCCGCTATGTTTATTGCGCATCCCAACATTCAATTGTTTCAAATTGCAGTATTGGCAGTATATGCGAACAATATGAACGTATATAATGAAGGGAATTGTTGGTAATTGACTCTGATCTAGGTGATTTATTTGGGAGAGAGACTGCCTGCTATAGGCTCCTTTATCAAGAGAGGAGGAAAGCCTTCATTGAAGATATTTTTCAAAAGAAGTTGACTAGACATCATCGAATAGCTTTCAATAAAACTAGTAAGACCTTCTTTCTAATTGTGTTTTTTCGTTTGAGTGCTGTTTAATTCATGTAAACCTTCAGCAACGATATTGCACGACATATCACCCGAATTCCGTTTGTCTTTTGTCTTTTTTGAATAACATGCGGAATATACGCGATCACGAATGTCACCTGCCAAACATCGAATTTTGGTGTAAAAATTAAAAGGTATCCAGAGTGCGGGTTCAACGAATACATTTTTTTATGCTACTTGATATGTCCTTTTATTTATAGTGGACGTAATAAGTGGAATGTCAACTTAAACGCCAAGAGGAAGTTTCACTCGATAGCCAACGGAGTTCTTGTTTTTTAAACTTATATTTGCATTTTCTGCGTATTTTCGAAATAAATTATATGATTTGAGGAGTTTTATTAATATATTATTAAAATTAAGTCAATTGAAATGAATTCCGTGAAAAAAAAGGTTTTAGTACGTAAATTCCGCTCTTTTGGAACGTAACCCCTAATTAGTATGGAAGTCAATGGTTCGACTTTCGTACAATTCGACTTTCGTACAATTTTTCGGGAACGCATTGTGTACGAAAGTCGGGGACCGCCTGTACACCTTTTCAGCAATTGCAGCCTTACACTCACTTAATTATGCATTTAAAAAAATACTCTCTTAAGAAGTTAAAAGAAGAAGAAATAGATTCACCCTTCCTAAAGAAGTTATGCCATAGATAACACTTACTTTCCATGAAGGTTTGCATCTTCCATCAACCGTCGAAATTCGTCCTTTCGCTCACGCATTTTATTTCGCTTCTCTCTCCGTTCTTCTTCAGCTCTTTCCTTCACATACTTTTCAAACACCTGCTTCCGTTCCTTTGAGGTCAACAATAAATATCTATTGTCAAAAACAATCTTGTGCAGCTCCTTCTCCCACGTACTAAATGCTGAAACCTAGGTAAAGTAATTCAGATAAAATTAGAAGCAAATCTTAAAAATCAAAAAACTACTCAATTAAATATTTATATGCTAACATTCAATTGAAGAAAGCATTTAAAATATGAACATAAAAATCTGTGTCAGTATACCAGCCCACAAGTTTCTGTCCTCTGTGATAAGTGCGCTCACCTCAGTACAACCATACCTCGTATAGCGCAAGGGATGCGTTCCCTGGGGTCTTTGCGCTATACGAATTTGCGTTATACGAGAGCGTTTTAGCATTGGGAAGATAGGGATGCGTTCCTGGTAGCATAGGTCTTGGGTATTGAATTTCCTCTAAAAACATCTATATTCCCATAAAAAGCCTTATAAAACATTATTTACATAAATTTTTATAGTTTAAAACATCTTTATAGATAGTATGCATGCATTCAAAGACTTTTATTCACGTAAAAAAAATTCTTACGTGCTTTTGAAATTCCCTCCTGTCGTGCGGGTGGGCTAATATCTACTACAGTGCAACCTCGATATAACGACACCCCACGGTACACTAATAAACACTCGCTATAGCGAATTGTCGCTTTACCGGAGATGGAGCAAATAATAGCCAATATACCTGTAGCGAACAGATATACAGGAACAGGAGTGGTGCGGCGACAGATAAACATCTATCCGATAAACGTAAGCATAAATCCAGACGAAAGGCAATGTTTTTTTGCATCACTAAATTTCCTTACTCAAATAACGACTAACTATTCAAACAATTTATAAGCGCCGCACTGAATAAAAATCGTGCAAAGCATTGTTTCGTCAATCATTATATTTATCGAACGACAGTTTACCACATAAATTTGAGACTGAGCACTCCATTAACTTCATTTCTAACAGATCGCTAGCAATTACAGAGGTTAAGGAGTCTTGATGAAAGTCTTCCGGCGGTGAAACCCTCGCTATGGCGAGAGCCAACACCGAAAGGGTCTCGTAAAAACGAAATTTTTAACACGCTTATTATAGGGTCAATTGACGGTGCATCGGCTATCTCTCGTAATAGCGGGGGTCTCGCTATATCCCGTACTCGCTTTAACGAGGTTCCACTGTATCTCAGGGGATCGTAATGCGTTGCCGGCAGTTGACGATTTTTCAAACTTGTCTAAAAACAACTATTGTGTCACCCAGGCCCTTTTGTCGCTCATCTAAATGACAGGAAAATGCTACTTTGAATGCCATTTCATAGCTAGCGGAGTTTATGAATGATAAATCATTTTAATTTGAAGTCCTCCGAGTCATTAGCAGCTACGTGAAACAGTCTTAAAATGCCTTGAAACCTGACCCAGGTTTTCCTTCCCTGAAAATGAATGAACGAGAATGCATTCTTTCCCAAAACAATATTGTCTCATCAGCATTAAAAAGTAGTTGAGGGGGAGGCCACTTTCAATCACAGCTTGGAGTTCATCAGAAAATGCTTCCGTGACTGTGCTATCAACACTTGCAGATTCATCTGATATCGCCGCACTGAAAATACCTGCTTGCGGGTTAAAGTTGTAGAACCAACCGCAGCTTTCACTAAATGTCTCGGAGCAATTACCACCCTCGTCTTTTTATACTGATTCATAATGAACTTTCTGTATGTGTTGACCGCTTGGTTGAAGATGGTGCGGCTGAGATTACTGATGTTTTAACTTCGTCTCTATTCAGAATAAGATATATATATGGCATCGTGAGTATAAACTTCTGCGCAATATCTCTTTGACGCTCTCCATTTTCAAAGCAATTGACCTCTTTCAATTTCTCTTTTAGGTTTATGGTTTTTGTTGATAACACCTTGATTTTTCTACCCACATTCCTATTTTTTGTCATTGTTCTCTGGGTTTTTCTTTATTATCTTGGTTCTTCAAGATAACCTTGAATGCTATAATGTTCTGTTTATGGCAAAAACTGGCTAGTATTTGGGCTTAGTGATTTATTCTCCATAGGTTTTGAAATAATTAAAACAGAGGAACAAATTAGTGTCCGAAGACTTCCCCAACTTTGCGTCAAAGACACTTTTTAAAACCAGCATGAAAGCCCAGAATGCCCAAATCACTCCCATTGGCAGGAGGCCCTCAAGCACAGTACCGTCTCAAGACAGTGGCAGGAAGATAAGTGTGCCCCACTGATGGGTCACACCTCACAGAACAGATTATACCTGTGAACCACCACAGGTTTCACCTCAGTCTGTATCCAGAACATAAGATTCAGCTCTGCACTAAATGTGTAAATTACCAGCTGCAGCTAAGCATTTCAGCATGAAAGTATCACTAATTTAACATGGTACTTACTTCTTTTTCAGCCAACATGTCACGAAATTGCTTTACACGGGTCTCCAGTGGAACAACAGCTCGTTCCCGTGCTGCACGGACTTCTGCTTCAATGGCTGCCTCTTTCCCAATATCAATCTGCTTCTTATCACCTCCCTTTGAACCAGGAGTTCCACCACCAGATGTCTGCCCATCCTCACTACTGGCATCTTCTGCAAATATAAACACATTCTACTTATCAAATAATTCAGCATAGTTTTACTAACAAAATTAGTTTCACATTTGACAACATATTAGGCCAATGAATCAATACCTCATACATAGTAAACATAAATAGAGATGGTAAAAATTTTAATAATAAAGATTAAGTTTCAATCCCACATAAATGCACTCATTCACAACGTATCTAAAGAAGTTATTTAATAATTTCACACCACTTTTCTCAATTTGCTTGAGCACCAGACTAATGAAACCAAGGATTTATCATAAAATGGAAGTATTTATAAGACCCTAGGTCGACCACCAATATTATGTTTAATCTGATTGCAATTCTGCAATGGAACTTACCACTTTTTCAACAGAGAGGTAGCATAAGCCTGGAATAAGGTACAGTGGAACCCCAATCTATCTTCCCCGCATTGATCGTTTCATCATTTGCCATTCATGGTCCCAAATAAAGTTCCATATAGACAATTAAGTTTTTCCGCATCTGCCGTTCCCCGAAGTATCATTGTTTTCCCGCATTGATCATTTGAAGATCGCGGTCCCACCTTATAATATTCCCATTAATTCATCTTTTTTTCCCATTAATACTTTCAAATAATAATTCATAGTTTGCCAAAAATGAGATGAAATATACACAATGTGTGATTTACACCTAATAATGATAGGCACATAGTTTGAATCTTCTCCAAGAGATAAAACCATAGGCTCAGTGCCATAAGATAGTAACCCACAAACATTTGCACATTTCCCAAAATCTGCCATCCCCATCTATTTAACACTTCAAATCAAACAAAAGGTCCCAGCTCAGGCAGGGATCCTATTATTAAGACCATAAACTATTAGCTTTGAAAGAAAATATCAAGTTAAATGAGAACAATAGAAATATGTTTCACGCCTCCCTTTCTCGCCCACTGACCTTTTCCAGCCTACCTGTTTCCAAGTTCTCCATTTCTGAAGGTAAACTGCTGCATGAGTCACCTATTAGCCCTAAAGGTGTCAAACAGTGACTTTTGGCAATTGGTATTATACTTTTATTAGATTGAAATATTGAAATGTGCATGTAATTCAAAAAAGAATGAGAGCAAACGATGTTTTTATGAGATTATTAAAGCACTTTTAAGCAAAGCAATAGTTGGGAAAATACGATGGGAGACTTAGTTTTCCGGCAAAACTCAATTTTCTCGCAGCTGAGATTCTCGGCAGACATTTTTATCCGAAAACAGGACATCAGGTTACAATTTAAGAGTTACATTAATAAACATACAAGAGTCTCACTTGTCAGAGTTACTGACGAAGGTACGGTCTTAATATAAGGACCATGGATGAAGGGATATCTTATCAGGATATTTTGTTTCTCCCTATTAGTAATTCGAATTTATCTGCTTATATGGTGCTACACTACTTATGAGTGGGAAAGTTGCCTCCTCTTCAGGACAAAAAATTTCATGGCGCAGTTATATGGTTATGCTTCACCCTCTGCAGTTGGTTCTGCGTACACCGCATGCTATAGCATCAGTTCCGAACGTCACCTCATACGAGTGGTTCCGTACTTTCCAAGGTGAGTGAGAATTTGATTTCAAACCAGCTAGTGTTTTCCATGTGGGTTTAATAAAGTCAGGTTTCATTTTTATTAGTCTTCGGACCATGGCCTTCCAAATAAACAAGGGAGAACTTTAAAAGATGGCCTGAAAATAATTGAAGAAGAAGAAAAGTATCTGGGCTAGCAGTGCATGAATATTGCAAAATGCCTCGGGTTGTCCGCTAGCACATGACAGTAGGGGCTGGAGTACAGCGACCTACCTGGAGAAAACAATACGAAGCCGAAGATCATGTGGACGTGCTGCTGTCAATTAATGCTACACTGTTCACACTTTACAAGATTGCCTCAATTATATTTAAAATATGCTTATTAGAAAGGAACATTTCAGATAATAGTGATAGACTATTTTTGGCCACTTAGATCCCTTACAACCAATCATTGCGCTGTTGAAAGTGGTTGTTTTAGGCATAACATGCACATTGTTCTAGTAAATACGTGAACTTGAAGTGGCGTTTGATGGATAACAATTTTTACATTCGACAGAAATCCATAATAGCAGTGCAAATGGCAAGACGGAGTTCAAACATTTTTTTAGTGAGATGGAACGATTTTAAACGAAACTCCAAATTGTGCCTAACCACACGAATTAGAAGACGTATATAATTACTTACACGCAAATTTCCAGGGAATTTGATCATCCTCGTCCTAGCCATTGCTCCACAGTCTCTTCATATATTCGTGATCTCAAGTCTTTCTTTTCAACAAATAAACACCATTGCCTATCCTCACATTCAGTTACTGACCCTAGCCAGTTTCCCCTCCTACCCTTCCAGTACAATGACCCTGCTTTCCAGCAGCCTACTCAAGCCATTTTCGAGGTCTTCTTTGTTTAGCTTTCGCACCCGTTTTCACAAAATTGGGCCTCGGCGCCTTATTCAGGGATTATCAAGGGTCAGGCATAAGGGAGGCATGGTGAGTGGAAGGATATTCTGTTTAAGGATCGAGATTAGTTGGGAAGAAAGTGGGTGGGCTGAGGAGAAAATTTAATGGAGGGAAAGCCTAGTGGAAATGATATTTTGAATAAAAAATGTTGAAGCAGGAAAATACCGGTGCTTAAGAAATGGAAAAACGACATTGAAAGGGGAGGCACATGCGTCAAAAACCGGGGACGATTCATGAATAGACGAAAAATTGGTTAACTGATGCAGAGGTGTGCATCGGTGCACATGATGAGCACATTACACAGAAATTCACATGTAAGTAATTATATACGTCCTCTAATTTGCGTGGTAAGGCACAATTCAGAGTTTCTTTTAAAATCCATAAATTGATATTAAAGTTAAAAAACCCGAAGTAACTAAATAAAACGAATGGGGATAAAATGTAACAATGATTTCAAAAATTAGAAGAGAGAAAAAATATTACTGACACTGGGACTCGAACCCGGGACACCTACTACATGTTTGAAGACTAGCGCCCTAGACCACCCCGCCACGGCCATAGTTATGAGGTGGCGATTACTCAAGGGATATCATGCTGCGCAAAATCTTTACAAGCAAATATCTCTCGAACCCGGGCCTATGTGGAAGAAAGCCGTGACACTTTTTCTACCTTACCTATATAGTTTCAGTGAATAACATCTGCATGCAGATCCCGAACATCACTTTGACGATGTCTCCTTGTTAGTTATGAGGAGATTATGGGAAAATTTCTCCAAATTGGGGTTTGTCATACAGGGGTTTTACCATACATTTTTCCTAGCTGCAACTGACTATAGCCATCCCACTAACTCAACTAAGGTTACCATGGCCCACCACCCACAGGGTGTGGGCTATCAGACCACACTACTGTTCTCCTCCTCCACTCACAGGCATGAGGCCCTAGAAGCACAACCCCTACCCTATTCTACTTGGTTACCTCCTTGGCTGTCTTCAAGCAGAAGTCCAAAATTCTTCAAAAATGGAATAGAGAAAGGTCTATGATAAACTAATTTAAACATGACATTGGCTAACCTGACCTCAGATGATGATGAGATGCTCATTATGATTTTGTGCATAAAACAGTCATCGGATTACTTGAAATTTGCTACAAGGAATAGGAATTTCATATTGAACTCTTTAATGGAAAGTCTCCGGACTAACCACAAATGAGCTATTAGTGTAGAGTAAGAACCTTGTGAAGAATTACAGGGACAAATTCTTCTCTGAGGGAGCAGCAGCTCACCCACTCAAATACTCTTCTTATATTAGTGTACAACTACTCCAAGATTAACACTTTTCACATTCATTGTGTTTATAACTAGAAACCATTCCAATTCAATACTCTTGGGTTTTGTATTAATGCTCTTGAAAATTCCACAATAGCCAGGGATTGCTGCACACTGTGCGCAACAATCCCTGGGCAACCTCAACCAAAACTGTAATCTGTTACAGGTTTTTTTTTTAGAAATGGACAATCCCTGTCCTGAAATTTAGTTAACAGAACATTTTCAATAATACATTTCATAAATAAAGAAAAATCTGTATTACTCCTATATAATTAGTCTCTCCCTGACTTATGATACTATATTTTTGGAAAAAAATTTCTAATTGCAGAGCAGGCCAAAAAAGTTAAGGTGCTCAGCATGTTTAGTGCTCATGGTGTGCAAGTGGAGAAAATTAATATCAAATTAACAAAAATATCACAATATGTGTCTATTGATATTTAACAGATCTTACTCATAAGATTAATTTGACATGAATAAAGTGCATTTCATCTGCAACTGAGGATATGAAATGAATAATTTTTAATTTCTTTTCAAACATATTTTTGAAATGAAAGAACGGAGGTACTTTTTTTTTGACAAATCTGTGTCATCCCTTACTACCTTAAAACCCAAAAATTCTAACTGCTAGTCATCTGCTATCAAACGATGTGAGACAGGTTAAACCAACAGCATTTCAGCTGTCCCATCACTACGGCAGTTCAAGGGATTCCAAAACCATACAGATTCGCTGCATCGATGTAATTATGATTTGTTTTAAATTTGGTCAAAAGTTTTTTCCCACCTAAATTCCTTCTATGATTTTTTTTAATTTATTCACCAATCCGACACAGGGAATTCACCTGAACAAATAATTCCCATTAAGTAAAGATTTCTGTACATTATTCAAGTTTCACTTGGAATTTCTGATAGGTAGAGCAATTAGTGATTTAAAACTTTGTAAAAATTAGTGACTGACGGAGCTTTTTTAAACGTTTTGTGCAGTGACTGGGGGAAAAACATTTTTAAACATTTGACCATTGCTTGACTAACGACTTCATTTTCCCAAAATTTTTAGTGCTACCCGGGTAGAACCAAATGGCACTTTCCCTCACAGTAGGGATTGCTAATGTGGCTTGACTCGCCCTGGACATCCCAGAAAAACAAAACTTTGAAAAAGTTCCCACAGTCCTATAGCTAAAGTTCAGCAGTTCACAGTTATTTCATTAGGTAAGTTCATTTTGGTATTTTAAGAACATAAAAACACTATGAGACAGATGGATCATAACTTAAACTTCATATTTATCGATATGGAAGTGCATAACTGCAATTGCATTCTATGTATTTAGGTTCCATTTGAAGAAAAGCCTACAGCATGTTTCATGGATTACGCGCTCACAAAATATTGCATCATTTACATCAATTCATCATTAAGCTATGGACACTTAACCCAAAAAAAGAGATTAGAGTTTAGCTTTTCTTTAAGCAAAAAATTAGCCTAACACAGCAGAAATTGTTCACATAAATTCATACACATTCAGTTACGATTTGGCACTCAAAATTTAATCCGAATAATTTTTATAATGCTAAAAAAGGAATATTTAACTTTAATTCTATGCTAACAAAAATAAACACTTTTTGCAATAACAAAATAATCTCATTCTTTATTTCTTGAGTATATAATGACACACATCAAGAAACATGAAGAGCCACTCATCAAAACAACAGTTTGGTATTAAAAGGAAAAATTTACTTGTTCATTTTCCCAACAAAAATTAAACAGAATAGCCAAGCTGAGTAATAGAATTAATAACCATAACTCTTATCTTCTGGCTAAATCCCCACTTATGCTGGATCTAAGGTGCATGAAAAACTGCCAACAGAAATAAAAAGGGGAAAAATCAATTCTAAAATGAAATGATAATATCTATTTGTAGTAAAAAACAATGCCATTTGATGAGTGAATGCTTTTCCTTAGAATGCAACCATTAATTTTGCTTACCAATTGGAGCATGAATAATGGTACGTATAAAAAATTATTTATTTCATTCACTTCTCAATAGTAAACAAGGTTTAATTAACAGCAACATCCACTGACCTTTCACCCCAAACACATTAAGGGTTACTGAGTGAAGTTGGAAATCATACTATCATACTGCACGTTAGGAGCGATGAAAAAATCTACATACCTTTTGCTTCCCCATCTTCTCGTTTCATCTTTTTCATAGGGGGCTCCTCATCACTGCTGTCATCAAGTTTCTTCTCAACCACCACACTTGTGGCAGCGCCCGGTGTGGTTCCTCCTGCGGCTGCTCCTCCCCCACCCTGGCTCGTGCTGTTGCCTGTTGATGTATTTGTGGCTGTGCTGGTTTGAGAAGTAGCTCCTGCCGCAGATGATGCAGCTGCTGCCGTTACCGCCTCTGGAGGGGTGGCCACCATCTTGTCGACATCTGGACGCCCAGCAAGCTCCTCAGGCCGCTCCCATACTGATGTCCTCGAAGAAGGATTGTAGAAGAAGACTCGCCCATCACCGGTCCAAACTACACACCTAATATGAAGTATTAAAAAGCATGAAATAAATTAGAAATCAAAGGAATAAAGCTTTCCTTTATCAAGATTATAATGTGCAATCATAAAAAAAGTTTCACCTTGTTGTAACATTCACCAGGAATGTTCAAGAGATATAATTATCAGATACTTAAAATCATAGCAGTATTTAGATGAGGGATGGCATAAGAGGAATTATTGAATTCATTACGCTAACACTAAAACACCTCTTTACAGACCAGACAAATTAATTTAAAGCAAATGAGGGTATTAGCTGTCAATGTCCACCCAAAAACACTGAAAAAGAATTGCAACTCTTAAAAGATTCCTTCCGTCCCTATCAACCAATTTACACACCAGAACAATCTAAAAATATTAATGAATCAAAAAATTAAGGCAAAAAGATTTCATCACCCATCACCAAAAAATTAATTGGGAAAAAGACAATTCTTACCAGGGAGTTCTAGGCACTGGTGTACTGGATATTGGCCTCGTTCGGTCCTGGACTTTGGGTTGCGCAGGTGCTCCCTCCTTCCCACCTTCTTTCGATGACCCCTTGTCGTCCCTCTCGGCTCCTTCCGTTGTCCCTGGCTCCCTCTTCTTGCTCTCCCCTCCCTCCGCGCCCTCACCCAACTCCATCCTCTCATCCACATCCTCCCCCCCTGAGCTTGCTACCCCATTCACCACAGCAGCACCACCACCACCCACGGCCCCACCACCCACCACACCATCATCAGCGCCAGATGAAACAGCTCCTCCCACTATCGAATCCTCCTTCGCCCCAACATCCATTCCTCCGGTTGCTATGGTGGTTATTCCCTGTGCTGCAGCCAATTTGGCTGCTGTAAAATTCAGGCAAAAGGGGTTAGTGTATGCATGGAAGATTTGAAAAATAATGGACGCCTTATTGAAGCTGACAGCTGGGCACATCAAGAACAGGATGAAAAGACAGGTCTAGCCTTAGCTGCGAAGAAAGTATGATCTCAAACGGATACTTCAGTGATGCATTAAAACACAAATAATTCTAAAAGGATAGTAATCACAAGTTTCCGGTATTTCTTGGCCTAAAGCTTTGATAAACACAGTCTACTGATAAAAAATATTATGTTAAATGCAGATCTAAGATAACTGACAATGATTTTCAACCAACAAATATTTTTTTCAATTATAACTCAACATAATGCCATTGATGACAATGATAGCAAAATCAGACAATTCATACCATGATATGAGCTTTTATTGGGCCTGATGCTAGTTCATGCCATCCAAGTAGAATGACATTTTAGTGGGAGAGTTTCTTAACATGTTCAGAGCTAGTACAAATGTGAAGATGATTACATTAACCACAAAAATGTCCGACAACAATGAGGCCATTCATCAGAAGCCTACAAGAAGTTCATATAATTCATTTGCCAGGCGCATAGAGTCCTCCATAATGTATGAAATTGTCCAGTTATTAAACAACAAATTAAAGCTGAATAAAATACCTTCAATAATAATTACTTAATTTCCCAACCATGATATTATCAAAGCACTCAAGTGGTGGATACTGCCTAATGAAAAACTAATTCAAAATAAAATGCCATTAACTTGCCTACAATTCTTAAATAGATGCATAAATTAAGTCTTATATGTACATAAGTTCCCATTATTTCCAGAATGCAGTAGAACACGACTAACAAAAAAGAGGTTATCAATACCTTGATCATAAAAAAAATCATTTTATACTTTTCACTGTTATTGATACATCTAAAAACTTTATTATTACAGAAAGCTACCAAAATATAAGCACACCATAATCACCATCTGAAAAAAATTAGATTAGCATTTATTTTGTCTTCCATAAAATTTCTTGATAAGAAACAATTATGAGGCAACAAATTTATAAGCATGCATCACGAAGTTCAAGTAACCAACACTATTAGAATTGAAAATCTCCATACAGGAAATAGGGAATACTACCGGCTCATACTTTAAACACCTAGAAAATAGAAAGTGGGAATAAGACAAGTCTTTAAATCCTCAAAGCTTAACAAAAAAAGTGTAGTGCCAAAAATATTTAAGATTTAAAACTGAATCTTCACCCTATTTTATATGCTTGGAATCCTAAGCAAATATATACTGAAATTGGTATTTCAACTCGTATTTGTCAAATATTTCTTGATTGTGATTTTAGTAGGTGATCATAAAAAAATATCCCTAATTGCTGGATCTGGAACACCACAATTGTTAAATTTTTAATATCCTGTATTGGGCCCCTATTAGCCGAGGCAACCAGACGCGCCACCGGTGGCGCGTCCGGTGGAACTGGTCAGTCGTGGGGCATAGAATCAAATGAGTCCTATTAGCCGAGGCAACCAGATACGCCACCAGACTTTCCACCGAAACCAGTCGCCTGAGCCCCGTAATCGCGCCTTCCACCTTGGGTTGCTCAGGCCCCTATTAGCCGAGGCAACCAGACGTGCCACCGGTGGCGCGTCTGGTTGCCTCGGCTAATAGGGGCCTTAATGCCACTCTGTTGCCTCTCTATAGTATGGCTCTCAATATCATGATATCCCAAAGCAGAATTGGAGAATTCTAGGTTGATTTTTGGCTACATCTGACAAGAAGGAAAGTGCAGAAACCTTAATCGAGCAATGGATCTTTGTGCAATTAATCAGCCAATGGTTGCTATTTATGTAAAAGGTTAAAGTTCTCACCTGAAGCCTTCAGTTTGACTCAAGAAAAATTCTGAAACTACCTAGGACAATGAAATTCACATTTATACTAGAAAATACTTAGATATGACTGCCCTTACTGACTATTTTGGTGCCTTGATAATTTCGATTAAATCTTGAATTTTCATGTTATTATAGCATTACCCCTGGTCAAAATTTACCCATATCTCAAATATTAAAGTTTTACCTCTTAGAAAATACTGATGTCAAGTCAAATTTTCATCATCATTTGCAGTCATTAATCCGAAGATTGGCTTGATGCAGAACTCCTCCCTGTTCATCCGTCTCCAAATTTTTTAATATACACCAAATTCTTCTGCTTTACATCCTTCATCACCTGCTCTTTGAAACTTATCCTTACTACCTCTACCGTCGTTCTTCCCTTTATCTGGCCTTCAATTATTATTTCTATTAGACCCTCGCATTTCATGCTGTTGCTGATTAAATTTTCCCCATCCCCCGTCTTCTGCCCATGGTTTTCAAAAGACTATTTTTTTTCCTAAGTTTTCTCTCCTACTTTTCATAGAACTTACACATTACTCACACAATCTATCAATTTCATCTTCATCATTTTAAAACACACCACATTTTGAACGCTTCAATCCTTTAACGTAATAGAATTTTTTGGAAAAATATTATTGGAGTATTGGCCATAAGACTGGTTTCATTTCAGAAGTTCTCAGATTACCTCAGGCACCCAACTTGCAACTATTCACAATACAGCAGACTCCCGATTATGCGGCTGTGGTATATCCCTGTTGTGGATTATCCGTGCATGAGTTCAAGCTACTTAGATTTTTTCCACGATCTTACTAAAAAAATAAAATCAGACTCTACAACACCAGGATATTTGCATTTTAATATAAGGCTACTCTAGGATTTTTATTTCCATTAGAACTGCCTTTGTAAAATGGAATTATTTTATTTACTTTCAAGTTTCAAGTTTACTTCTACGTCTGAACTAGCATTGGAGACATCGATCAGTGGCAGAAAAAAACTCTTGATTAAGTAAGATCTGAAGCTTTCCCGGTGAATACATTCGAAAAAGGCTATTCAGGCTTCCAGCCAGGTAGTTTCTCTCCATTCTTCCGACGTTTCGGAACACGAGTCGGGTTCCATTCTCAGGGCTAATGGTATTTGGATGAAGTTTCCCAGTTCATACAGTCTTCATCAGTTGGATTGTATAACATGATTGACCGGGAGGCAGCCAATCTTACTTTCCAAGTGCCGGTTTCCATACATTACTTAGTGAATACCCAGAGTCACGGTTGAGGGTGTTCCTTGTCAGCCAGTTTGAACTTCATCCACTAACTTATTTACTTATTTTATTATTATCGGCCATTGACCTTCTTAATTTCATCCCACACTTCTCTTTCTACGACTGTGATGCATCCAAATGCATTTCTCAAAGCGAGTGGTATGTGCGTCATTACTTGACAAGTGTTGCAGGAGCAGACAATGCTTTGGATCTCCATGCGAAGCTTAACACAAAAATACTTGATCTCGCCGCAAGAAATAGAAAGTAAGACTACATTGGACAAACTTTGAAAGTGACTTTAATCTGTAAAATATAAATAAATGCTTGTGATAATCTTTAAGTGCATTATAAATAGTCATATCAATCGATATGGTTTCATCCCGAGAATGAATGCGTAATTAGGCGGTAGCCGTGATTTATGGTGAATTAAGTTTTGCCAATTTTTATGATGTTTTAAAACAACCAAATGATACACTCAGAGTTATCGGCATATTCTCTGCAATTAAGTCTCTCGGAGTAAGCTGTGAGAAAGAAGAAATTACTTAACCCTCTCCCCTTCATTAGCCCGGATAAGGAGTTTGCAGTATATCAATCCTAAGAATGGAGGACCACAGCCCTCCATTCCTCCTTTTACCAAGCTAGTTCTTTCATTTCCTTGATGTTCTTCCTTGCAACCTTGTATGTCCTTGTTTCCCTTGGTCTTCCTAAAGAGACTTTTTCCTCAATTTTCCTCTCTATTATATATCTCAAGTAATCGAAGAATCCTGTGACATGACCCATCCACCCGGCCCTTCCCCGATGGATGGTGCTCTATAGTTTGCTTCCTACAATTCTTCGACACACTTCCTTATATCTTACCCTAAACATTGATTTTATCAGCAACACCCACAACAAACATCAGGTCTCGGAGACTTTCATCTTTTCTGATAAGCTTTTACAATGATAACCTTATTCTATTCTACGAAAATGCAGACACAAATAATAAAAACTACCCCATTATTTTCTGCAGGAGATGAAAATTACCAAGCAACACTGATTTTGACCTGAAAAAGTCAATTGACAATTGTATTCCATTTAGATAACTCTATGCATGAAGTCAGTGGACTTCATAAATATTTTTAAGACCAATGGTACCAAAATTCACACTGATCAACCAGAACAATGAAGAAATATGTGAGAAAATATTTCCTCATCAAGCAAATTAGACTTACTCTCATTTAGAATATTACAAGGCAATGCTATATCATTTTTTACCTTAAGTTTATAGCCGTCAAACACACAACAGTTCAACCCATCTTTCCACACAATTTTTTAAATTAGCAATTTATAGAGAGCTTCTAATTTTCAAAACCATTAACCAGTAACTAAATTACTCCAATACAACAAATAATTTTAATGATTCAAAGATCCGTACATACATATTCCGACTAATACCCCTAACACAACTTA
Source organism: Ischnura elegans (assembly GCF_921293095.1). NCBI lineage: Eukaryota > Metazoa > Arthropoda > Insecta > Odonata > Coenagrionidae > Ischnura > Ischnura elegans. Next base: position 102,525,398 of record NC_060248.1, on the reverse strand, counting down.
ATTCCCCAACTATTTATATTCTGACCATATCAACTAGATCACCAAACCTAAATAAATACCTTAAGCAGAACATTACAAACAAGTAAGTTACCGTATTTGCACGAATCTAAGATGAGGTTTTCTCCCCTCCTAACTCCTATAGAAAAGAGGGTACGTCTTACATTAGGATGCGAACTTCTCGAGGTCAATCGGGTTGCATAATTTACATCAGAAAAAAATTATGGATATCCGAGTTTGCCATTTGATAGCTATCCAAGGAAAAATCAACGTCAAAATTAGCTGAAAAATAATTTAGCTTATTTAATTTTGCGTTCAAGTAAAAAAAAACCATTTTTAGGCAGCAGGCCAAGATTCCGTGTGTGCCGATCAGTCACCGAGTGCACTTCTGCCGTGTCTGCGAGATCGCCTGCTTTACCCTGGGTTCGGCTCCAATCAAGTTAAAGCTTGATCAACTCACAAATACTCAAGTGATTGGTTACAATTTACCTAAATTGTAATGTTACAGCCTCAATGCCATCGCGGAATAAACTGCTACAAAGTCGCTGCATTTATCTCCGAGCAACGGTAAGAAGGCAACATGATTTGCCTCTGATTGGAGGGATCGATTCAGTTGTGATCCCGTGCCTTTCAGAGTAATACGACGGCAGAGAAAAGAAGTCATTACACTATCCCTTTCAAAAGAAAAGTTATACAGTGGAACCCCGATCTATCGTTCCCGCATTGATCGTTTTCCCGCTTTCATCATTAGCCGTTTCTGGTCCCAAATAAAGTTTCATATAGACAATGTAATTTTTTCCTGCATTGATCGTTTGAAGATTGCGGTCCCGACGTATTATCTTCCCGCGTCCATTGTTTGACGAAAATGAGACGAAATAAATACAATGTGTTATTTATGGCTAATAATGACAGTCACATAGTTTTCCCCAGGAGATGGAACTACCCCATGGAGAAGCTCAGTGCCATGGGAATGTAACATTAGCGCATTACCTAAGATCCGCTATCCCCCTCCCTTCAGCAATTGCCTCCCCCCTCTGATCCCCTCCATTCAACACTTGTATCCCCCTTGCAGCTTTCCTCTTCTCCAAAATCAAACAAAAGGCCCCAGCTCGCGCAGGGATCGTAACACGAAGATCTTAGCTTTGAAAGAAAATATCAAGTTACACGAGAATAATACTTACACGTCTCTCCCTTTCTCACCCGCTGAACTTTTTCAGCCTACCCGCTTCAAAGTTCCCTGTTACTGGAGGTCAACTGCTGCATGAGTCACCTATTAGACCAACAGGTGTCTAACAATGAATTTCAGCCATTGCTATGATACTTTTATTAGATTGAAATGTTAGTAATTTCCACTTCATTAAAAAAATAACAAGACCAAACATGACATATTTCCAACGCGATTTAAGCAAGGAACTAGTTGGAAAAATACAATGGTGATTTCTGGCGAAACTCAATATCCTCGTGGCTGAGCTTCTTGGCAGTTAATGCAGCATTTTTTCCGAAAACAGGATATCAGGTTATTAATTATCAGTTATCTTGGCAGTTAATTCGGCATTTTGTCCCGGAAACATGATATCAGGTTGTTATCAGTTATCAATTTCCAAGTTATACCATAAGTCTCACTTGTCAGAGTTACCTACAAAGGGATATCTTCTCATGATATTTTGTTTCTCCCTACTAACAATCCGAATTCTTCTGCCCAACTGGCACTACTGATTAGAAAAGACTGGGTATCTTTAGGACAAAAAATTTCATGTCGCATTTATATTGTCATGTTCACCCTCTGCAGTATTCTCTGCGTACGCCGTTCGCGATAGCATCAATTCCGGAGTGGTTTCCTACTTTCCAGGGTGGCTTGACTTCAAACCACCGAGTATTTTCCGAGTGGGTATAATAAAGTCAGCTTTCATTTTCACTAGTTTAATTTTATTAGTCTTTGGACCATGGCCCCTCCAAAGAAACTATTACTTGAATCAACAACATGACCTAAGTGTCTCGATAAAGTACACCCATGTCTCGTATAGCGCAAGGGATGCGTTCCTTGGGGTCTTTGCGCTATACGAATTTGCGTTATACGAGAGCGTTTTAACATAGGGAAGATAGGGATGCGTTCCTGGTAGCATAGATCTTGGGTATTGAATTTTTTCTAAAACATCTATATTCCTATAAAAAGCCTTAGAAAAAGTTATTTCTATAAATATTTATAGTTTAAAACATCTTTAAAGATAGTATTCCCGCATTCAAAGACTTTTATTCACGTTAAAAAAAATTCTTACGTGCTTTCGAAATTCCATCCTGTAGTGCGGGTGGGCTAACATCTGCTATCTCAGGGGATCGTAATGCGTTGCCGGCAGTTGACGATTTTTCAAACTAGTCTAAAAACAACTATTGTGTCACCCAGGCCCTTTTGTCGCTCATCGAAATGACAGGAAAATGCTACTTTAAATGCCATTTCATAGCTAGCGGAGTTTATGAATGATAAATCATTTTAATTTGAAGTCCTCCGAGTCATTACCAGCTACGTGAAACAGTCTTTAAATGCCTTGAAACCTGACCCAGGTTTTCCTTCCCTGAAAATGAATGAACGAGAATGCATTCTTTTCCAAAAGAATATCGTCTCGTCAACACTAGATCTAGTTGAGGGGGAAAGGAGCCACTTTCAATCACAGCTTGGAGTTCATCAGAAAATGTTGTGGTGGCTGCGCTATCAACACTTGCAGATTCACCTGATATCGCCGCACTGAAAATACCTGCTTGCCGTTTAAATTCTGGAACCAACCGCTTTCACTAAATGTCTCGGAGCGATTACCACTCTTGTCTTTTTGTACTGATTCACCATGAACTTTCCGTATGTGTAGACTGCTTGGTTGAAGTTGGTGCGGCTGAGGTCACTGATATTTTAGCTTCGTCTTTATTCAAAATAACGCATCGTGAGTTTAAACTTCCACGCAATATCGCTTTGACGCTCTCCATTTTCAAAACAATTGACCTCTCTCAAGTCCTCTTCTAGATTTATGGTTTTTCTTGATAAATTCTTGATTTTTCTACACGCATTCCTATTTTTAGCCATATTCTCTTGGTTTTTACCCTGTATGGCTCTATCTAAATCACCTTCTTCTGCTGAACTGTATTCCTGAGACGCAGAAGGCCTAAGACTGCGGGGAGGGAACGAAGCCATTGTGTTTGAGACTCTATAGCGGACCCTTTTATGTGTCGATGCTATTCATGCGCAACTCGGCCACCGCTCCATTTCTCCCCCGTGAATACCGATGACCTTGAAGGCTTTAGCGTAGACACTCTACCTGGAAGTCAATCGCCCGGTAACCTACGACGGCAAAAATACGTCTCAAATCGTATTGCTGAAAAAAAACTCATTTCCACTAGCACCACGCTTAATTAACGATCTAAATTATTTATTATCATTCTGTTTAGGAGACGAGATAAATTACTTCGGTAGGCCGGCTATCTGGACCCAATGACGAGTAATACTTTTGGCAATTGCACAGCAATGAATTTCGATTAATATATGAACAAAAAAGAAGATTTGAGGCAAGAAATAATATTAATATGCGTAAATTGATAGAAATTTCGTGTGTACTTAGCGCAAGTTCACGTTTTATCACGAGAGTGTTTAAGATATGTGATTAGGCTACACTGCGTTGCAATGTTTCCCCGAGGAACGAATTTGCGCTATATCGAAATTGCGCTAATCGAAATTGTGCTATACGAGACATGGGTGTACTTGAATTAATGTAATTAGCTAAAATCTTGTTTAAATCCTTTATTGAATATCATAATTACTCGCCAAAATCCTGCGTTGCCAGGGACATAGGCAACCTAGCCAAACACTCCCGCATTGTTCGTTTTCCTGCATTCATCGTTTATTAGTACATATCATTATTAGAAAAAAAAAAAAATTTCCCTAGCGGAGTCCAAAAACAAAGGGGGGTCTTAGGTTTGTGTTCGTCTTAGATTCGTGCAAATACGGTAGTTTCTAATACGCAAATTAAGAAATTCTTCAATAGGAGATATTTCAATGGGCAATGGAACAAATGGAGGTTTTCCAACTACATTATTGATGACTTGGAAATAAGTCAGGGTAATGAAGTCATTGGCCAGCCAGGTAGAATACACCATCTAGCTGTCCAGTCCAACATTTGAGGAGATGACAGACTTATTCCTCAAACTAGTATGCTAGTATGGATGGGTGTTTTAGTCGGAATGTGCATAACAGCTATTCTGATGCAATCTGGGTAGTAAAAAAAGATCTTGAGTGGTAGAGGAAATATCAAAAAAATTTCTATGTCAACACTGACTCAAGAATGAAATCATACAATACTGGACCAGATAATAATAGCATGATAGGCCCAGAGGAAGCTAGAAAAGTGGACCACCAAAAAACTGCCCATCAATTAAACATTAACTTGGCTGGAATCTTTAAACTGTTGACAGATAAAAACAATAAACGTTATGTATACAATATACCATAAAAATTGAACTTCATCCCATACCACAATGAAAAATCAATGCTCAACAATTTTCAACAAATCAACTATAAACAGTAAAACCTATTCATACCATAACACAAGAGTTCAACACTTAAGTCTTTCTCAAAAGTCGTAGTTCAGCAGTATTCAATAATTCTATCAGCTTATGAACCAATGGCTCTACATTACAATAGAATGGTCTTCTGTCAAAATAATCACCCCTAGAAGTATTTGAACATTCCCATAGATAATTCTGTACAACGTTTGTAACCATAAAATTGATGTAAATATATTTATGAGCATCTATTTTCAAAGAAAAATTACCCTGGACATCATATTTCTAATGTAAACATAATGCATCTTTCTCCACCATTACCGTATTTCTCCGAATATAGTCCTCCTCTGAATAAAGAGTCCCCCCCCCCCCCCCCCTAATTTTGAGGCTTCCGTTTCGGGAAAAGTTAAAAAAATGTGTTTGAATATTGTCCCCCCCCCCCTTTACTTTTACCTTGGGCACTTTTGGAAAAAAAGGGGGGACTATATTCAGACATATACGGTGTTTTACATTCATGAAGAGGTAGGCTTTAACCTGCATGAGTCTAAAAAGAAGTCATGATCGTTCAAGCAGGTAATTAAAAGTACATCAAAACCCTTTTTAATCAATTCTTTAATAATATCCTAACTCTTTAATAATCCTTCTTAATATGAATTCTTTTTCTTTCCCACCACTTTTTGCTCACTTATTCCTCGTGCATCAAAGAATTTTGAGATTCCACAAACAAACAGGCAGAAACTTGGAATAAACGGACCCCAACGGGTAAATAGAGTATGAAGTGGGACAGAAAGAGTTAAAACTTAAATGAAAGGAGAGCTAGATGGAGCCCCCATCCCAGATGCATTTTGATAATTACAATGGTGAGAACGTTGAGTTCATGAGGAAAGACTGCCTGTAACCACTAAAAGGGTCTTGCAAGTTCTTTAATTGTACAGTTCATGTATTTGTAGGGTTGCACGAAAATGAAAGGTGCTGAAAGAGCTGCAGGCTTCCAGAGGCCATCCAGGGCCTTCAGCTGTGCACCCCTTGGCATTGACCTCACAATATTTAAGAGTTGCTTTATCTACACATGTTAAATTTCATGAATAACTGGGACCCTGAAATCAGTCCACCTACCATGCATTTGAGGACTAAGCTTGAAAGTCATGCTTTGCCACTGATAGCTGTAGAGTGTATGGTATGAAGAGGTAGTCATAATAGATCATAAGTTATGTTTTTAAATAACTTAGATTTTAATTTCTGGTGGCTGGAAGTTGGCTGTTGTTGGTAGGGCATCAACTACTGTTAAAAAATTTTGCATCGAAGTCTGGGATGAAAAACTTAACCAAAATTAGATTATCTAATGAAAACCCACTGAGAAAAAATACAAAAGAACAGATAGATGAGCTTATTGATGGTCAACTCATACATTCCAAATGTCCCAGTAGTACAAAAATATTTTACACCATAATCAATGGCAATGCAAAAACTAAGATTATTAAATTTAAGAACTAAGTAATTACCCAAAATTTACTGTTTATATTACAGACTGTATCTGAGGCTGGTCCCTGAGTAGCATAATACAACAACTCTGCTGCAGTTCCTTGATGAAGACTTTGTGAACATAAGCATCAGCTGATTGTAGATCATGAATTTATGTTGCGTCTGGAGAGTGCAACTCTTCATCATGATAAATAGCAAAAATGACATGGTTAACATGTAGAAGATATAGTGCATTAAAACCAAAGCTGATTACTAATAAAAATGAAAAGTTTTATGTAGCACCATATAGTAAAGAGTTTTTTATTCATTCAGCTGAAAGTTTCATCAACATCAAGTCTATGCATTTCACTTTCTCTAATCGGCCAGAAATACCGTATACACGTGTGCAAGTGTAAAGCACCTTTTTTTCTCACCAACTGCAGCCGAAAATGGGGGTGCATTTCTTTCACCTATTTCTTATCTCCCCCCCTTCCCCAGTCGAAAGTCCAAGGGGAACTGAGTGGCCTTAGTTTTCAGCGTGAGTCAGTCATCTGAAACCCTAGGTCAAAAACAAGTGGCAGGCAGGGGAGTTTCTCCCCTAGTGACATATTTATACAATGTTCCTATTTGCATTTCTTACTCATAAGTATCAATTCGTCATGTCGGTACCTCAAACGTGAACATGGAAAAGATTGCAAGGGGTCTTTGCTCTGGGGGGTGCACTGATTTTACACCTATGAATAGGCAACCCACAGCATTTATACTGAAAATAATAATCGCAAATCAAACTTAAGTTTTGAAGGACAATACAGTGGAACCTCGTTAATGCGAGTACAGGCTATTGCGAGACGCCCGCCATTACGAGTGATAGCCGATGCACAGTCGATTGACCCTTTAATAAGCATGTAAAAAAAATTCGTTTTTACGAGGCCCTTTTGTTGTTATCACTCGCCATAGTGAGAGTTTCGCTGGAGAGATCGCCGGAAAACCTTCACCAAGAGTCCCTTATCTCTGCAATTTCTTGCAATCTGTTAGAAATGAAGTTAATGGAGTGCTCAGTCTTAAATTCATGTAGTAAACTGTCGTTCGATAAATAAGTGGTTCATTTTGGTGAAAATATTGTGGCATTTAACATTCGCGAATGCTTGATCTTCTTTTGTTCCTCGGGCAGCAGAAAACAGTCGGCAGCATACCCGCACATCCGTGAGTTGCTTGAATAGAAAGCATTTGATGGCAGACACCATGGCCAAAAACAAACCAAACATATCTTAGCCAGAAAATAAAGATAAAAGAGTAATATGAGAGTGTCGAAATTAATTTATCTTCCTATTCGCTCTTCACAATTAAAAAAAAGCAAAAGAGTCCAAGGAATGCAGACTATGTAGAGTTAAAAGGAGCTTCGTTCGGGTGGTTTTCCCAACCCCAATCTGCACGAGCTTCTGAGAAAGGGGCTACATCTAAGCCTAAAGCGGAGTATTTCAGGGATAGATTGCGAATCGAGAATTTCAAGAGTGCGGAAGGTTAAATATACTAATGCAAAGCACCAAAGCATTATCTCCCATCATAATTGCTGGTGATGCCTGCGGTGTAAACCCGAAATTGTGGAAGAAAGGACTCCGAACCTAAGTATCTTAAGAAGTATTCCCCGCGTGATTAATACTAGAAAGTATTCGATATTCGAGATCTCGAATAATTATGCTAAAGGTACAACCTTGAATAATTTGTATTTTGCACCATACACTGTCGCACGCACGTCGTTGGTAGTTGACTCGGAAAAATGTAGAGAACTCGAGCCGTTTAGTGCATGCAGCATCGATTTAGGTAAGTTGACGAACTAAATCAAATTCGCGGATTAAGGTGGTGAAAAGAGTTTGATGTGCGGAACCGAAATTGATCGGGTGAAAAAATCTGAAAATACCCGGTTTCCCCACCAGGAGAACCTCTGTGCCGTGGGATAGTAACTACGTAGCACAATTCCCAAAATCCGCTACCCTCTCCATCCATCAGCCCTCGGCCCCTCCTCCGACACTTTCCTCCTCTAAGAAATCAAACAATAGGCCCCAGCTCGCACAGGGTTCATATTACAAAGACCAAAAATGAAAGGATTCATAAGAAAATTTCAAGTTACAGGAGATTAATAGAATCGTGTTTCTCCCTTCCTTCTTTCTCCCCCACTGAACTTTTTCTGCCTACCTGCTACGAAGTTCCCCATTTCTGGAGGTCAACTACTGCATGAGTCCTCTGCTAGCCTAAAAGGTGTCTAACAATGACTTTCGGCAATTGACATTACACCTTTATTGGATTGAGATATTAGTAATGTGCGCGTAATTTAAGAAAGAATGAGACCAATCACGACATATTTCTGACTTTATTTAAGCATTTTATGCAAGGAAATAAATGTCAAAATACGGCGGAGACTTAGCATTCTGGTGAAACTCGATATCCTTGCAGCTGAGCTTCTTGGAAGTTGATGCAGTATTTTTTTCCGAAAACATGTATCAATTTACAATTTATGAGTTATACTATTGTCACAGTCGCCAATTACGCGCCAAAATCTTGGGTTTCCTGCTGCATAGGCAACCTAGTAAAACATTCCCGCATTCATAGTTTTTTTCGTCCATCCCATTGAAAAACGATAGATTGAGGTTCCACTGTATCCCTTTTTATTTATACATTCATCAAGTGAAATAGAAGAAGAAACATACGTTTAATAAGCTTTGCACAATTCTAGTATTCAAGGCATTCGAATATTCGAGCTATGCATGCTAAAAAGAAGAACACAATGGTAATTTCCACACTTTTAATGTCACAACTCAGCAACCGACCATGGTTTCAACACGTGTCATTTTCAAGGTTTACCTTTCCCAAATTACCATTGTGTTCTTCTTTTTATCATGGATATAAAGAACTTCCACAAAATCGAGCCGGATACGATTTTATACATTCGAGCTATGATTTATTATTCGAATTCGAGAAATCTGCTATTCGACCCATCTCTACTTTGAATGATTTTTATTCAGTACGGCGCTTATAAATTGTTAGAATAGTTAGTTGTTGTTTAAGTATGGAAATTCAGTGATGCAAAAAACATCGCCTTTCGTCTGGATTTATGCTTACGTTTATCAGATAGAAATTTCTCTGTCGCTGCACCACTCCTGTTCCTGTATAACTGTTCGCAATGGCTATTACTTGCTCCACCTCTGGTAAAGAGACAATTCGCTATAGCGAGTGTTTATTGGAGCACCGTGGGGTCACGTTTTATCGAGGTTGCACTGTAATAATTTTATAGAAACTCAATTTACACTTGACATCCCATTCATGGAGTGATAGCTATAATTTATCAAATAAATGGGTTAAATACCTAATGGCATCAGTCCCACCACGAAGTTTCTGGCCTAAGGTGCCCGCTGCACAGAGAACAACCCTATCGTCCCTGGATTGATTAAAAGGTAGTCTGACAAAAGTTACAATTTAACACAATCTCTGCAGAGCTGAATTCAGTCCTATGATTCAGACTGAGATGGGACCCAATGATGGTTGACGAGCAGACTTAATGAGTCATTTAAATATTTTACAAGCCCCTATCATAGGTCCTCATTGAACTCTTTACCATAAAGTTTTACATTTCAGTTCCCATAATGTATCAAACACCATGTACTATATGGAAAACAAACTTCTCCTATAGACCAAAAAAAAACTGCACTTAAAGCAATGAACAGTAATTTATGCAATATTACAGAATTTTATCATGACCAATCAAAAAAGAATTGATTACAACATCAGAATGACAATGAATGACAAGTGTGTATGAAAGCATACTATTACAAAATTGATACATAGGGTAGTTTCCTTAATGATTTTATGAAGATTTACTTCCAAGCTTCTAGTTGCTGCAGTATAAAAGCAGTGTCTTTTCATTGCATCAATAACATTACACCAAGATGGTGACATAACTTCAATTATCATTCATCAGAGAAGAGTACAATGAAAATTTAATAATTCATTATGCAAGGAAATGAAAACATTAATGCAAAAAATATTGGCAAAAATAAGATAAAGAAAATAGGAGTGCAAAATTGATATTAGTATTATTTCCTGGAGCCTGAAAGGAATATCTTGTCAATAGTATTGCACACTAGATAAGAAATAACTTGAAATATTTCAGAACTGTAACGTGTGACAATGCACAACCAAAGTAAAAAATGGATTAGGTAGTGAGGTAGTGCCATAAAATAATATTACTTGTGCTACATTCACGCATGCAATCATAAGGCAATAACAATTACACACACTGCAAATTAATTACACCTCTAACACAAAAATTCTCAGACATGACAAAATAAGAAAATCTGGATCAGCTCCAACCTGATAAAAATGTCTTTCAAATACATATACATGTACACTATACTTAGTAAGAACAAATGTATAACAGCAGAGCTAGGATTGATGTTTAAAGTGCTCAACAGGTAATGAACCAAACAGGAAGGCAAATTATGATAAAAATCAGGAAAATAAGATTCCACTAAGCACCTAATTAGAAAGAATTTTGAGCTTCACCAAACCAATTCAATCATTTGTGAGAAAGGACATATTGGCACAGTGAAGAAAAGTGATTGCATGCATTTATTTCAATTATAAATTAATATCAACATAAAACACCAACTGCAATAGATAGGTTTAGATGGACCACAACAGTTCCATTTTTAATAATCAACCCCAAATACTTTGCACACATGTATTATTAATTCTCAGCGTTATATGCTTGGTAAAAATCTAACATTTTGATCAAGAGGATTATCTGCAAACTTCAGTAGACAGTAGAGATGGGTCGGTTCTGGTACCTGGTTCTTGGTTGTGAAACCGGTATCGAGAACCGGTCGCTACTACTAAAGTCGATACTTTGGAACCAGCTCGGAACAGTGGGGAGGATTTGAATTTGGCACCCAAAGCTGAAGTTGTATGCATCGCATTCAAGGACAAAAAGTGAAAGACAAAAAAACGCATATATATCTTTTCGATTGCATGGCTTCCACGTTTTTTTCTTTTGAAAGTTGCTCGCTAACACGCGCATTTAAGGGTTTGTAAATTTGTCGCTCTCGCAAACATTGTAACATTTCCATAGCCGCATCTGCTTAGGCCGCTTTCCATCGAGCTGACTGTTTGCCTGCCACCGTCCACGGCACGTCGCCATGCTGTCAACTTACCATCGGTCTCTATGGCCATCTTCTACGAGTCAAATTGCGCCTTAGACAGAAAGGCGCCCATTTGGCCTGGCGATACGCCATCTATGGCGTGAAATACAGACGTACTACATTGAGCTCGGTTTCAGACGAAACGCTATTTCGTCGGCAGCCATTCACGTGAAATTCAGGTGGCTTTCAGATGAGACAACTGGAGATAACTCTCTGCAATGCTGTGTGCTGTGCTGCACTTCAAAATCAACATCGACCACTATTGTTTTCGGTGAATGCCTATACATGACAATATTTCTGCCAAAAAAAGAACAGATTAGACCCAGATAGGGTAAAAATGTCGAATTTTTTAAATCAAAACCTGGAGAAAGAACCAATGGTTGCCTGATGTAGTGTGACGTGTGGTCGATCATGCATTCTTCAACAATATGTTATTTAAACTTTTCTGCTTTGCAAATAAAATTATGGAGACTATCTTCAGTTTTTTTTTTACAGAGCATTCCTACTACTTTACATCTTTAGTGAAATTATTTTCATTCACTTCTTGCGGTTGTTCATTTAAATTTACCATTACTTCAGATAATAAGAGTTCACCCTTGGAACCGAGTACCGAGAACCAATGGGGGAGAACCAGATCGGTACCGAGAACCAAATAAATTTAAGAACCGACTCATCCTTAATAGATAGTATAATTAAAGAATTTATAATAGCTAACGGTGATAAAAACAGAATCAAGAAAAAATAAAAAATACAGAAAAGGGCCATACCTGTAAGAACAGATACAAATTAAAAATATCCCAAAAGCAACTAAAACTCAAATTTCTAGTTTTTAATTCATTTCCCTGATGAGCACTCATGGAATCACTGGTAATGAACACAGAAGTACTTCATAGATTCATCTCATCAATTTTCACTTAACCAAATGGTAAAGAAAACTCAAAATAACTTTCATGTGAGACTTCTGTGCATCTTTATATCAGTTCAAATGAACATCCAAAAACTTAATACTTTTTTAAATAAGATAATTGCCAATAATATCTTAAAACTATCAAAAAAATTGATGATTTCACAGATCATAAACACTTAATGTGAATGAATTCTTAATATTTTCTATGTTAATGAGGTAATCAAACACAATTATGAATTCAGAAAATAAAGAAAATAGAAATCATAAGACTCCTTAGTAATTTTTTAAACTCACTCTCGAGATCTTTCAATGCTTGTGGCTTCTCCCACGTGGACTCTTGTGCCTTCGCATTATAAAAGTAAGACCGCCCATCGGGTGCACGATGCTCTGTCCACTCTGCAGCTCTAGCCTGTAAATCAGGATCAATCTGAAAAGAAAAACAATAACATAATTCAAAACGTTCACTTTCTCAGTTTCCTCAGCAAACAAATTTGGCTTAATCTAACAAATCGGGTTTTCTGTCTCTTCATTGGAATAAATCTTGCTTGGGGTTTTGGAGAAAATGCCAATGATTGATATCCATCTATTTTTTTAAATTAAGCTCACCCATGACATTGGTCATTCAGCCAATCAAAATACAACTTAAGTATTACTAACACTAAATACAGTAAAATGAACAGAGAAAGCGAAGGCAAAATTGCAGCTATTAAACAATTAAATTGGTCTCTTTCAGTTAGTAAAACTACAGTAAACCATCCATTATATGAAGCAGGATATTACGAATTTTTTTAAAAACACAAAGTGAAATTCTGGTGCCAGTGAAAAGCCTATGGTATACATGACGCTATTTGATAATACAAAATGTATTGCAATTATGAACATTGGGCTCGGTCCCCAAGAGCAAATAGAATTCGTTTACACGAAATACGGCAAAAAATTGTCAACCAACCTAGTTTTTCTGGCGAAAGCAGCTAAAAAATCAGTGCTTCACACTGTAGTGCATGAAAGAGTGAAATCATAAATGAAAGTGCAACTTGGGAGGGAAAGGGTTCACCTAAAAACTTATGGTAGGAATGGAGGAGAAGTAGGAGTTTAGTAAAAATATTGTGGCTGACACAATTTCCCTAATTACCTGCATATATAGCACTGAATCGTAAGGTATGGGATTGAACTAAATTCATGAGAGAATGTTCGAAGGGCTTCAGTTGGTGCCTAGGGAGTGTCTAAGCAGCAGTAGAAACAGCGACCGGGACTAGACATGCCAGCAGTGACGAGCCAGATGAAAGCGAGGAGGAGTATCTTAAATATTGGACTCTATTCACCACCAATTTATTTTGCATGCCACACGTAATGGCACCCAACTTTCGCACCCCAAACCCTACCAGCATTTCTCCCCTTCCCTAACATTTCCTGGCGATGACCTTGAGTGCTTCCTAAAAAACACGGCCCCCAAACATAGTCTCATGCAAGGCTGAAGGCCCTTTACCCACTCCTCTTCCGCCCACCCGTTGCACCTCTCTTTATCCTGCCCCCACTTCCTCAACCAGGAAGCACCCAACCCCCTTGGAATATTCTCCGACTGTGGAGAAGTGCATGGTTCATCTCTACCAGCAACAGGGGTAAGTTTCTAACTGGAGAGAGGCTGTAGAAGTATTTTTCATTATCGGGGAAATGAAGAGGAAATCTTTGATACTGACATTCATTTTATTGACTACGACACGTGTTTTGCCATTTCTTGACATATTTTTAGTGTGTCCTTGCTCCTGTGAGACTTGGTAGATAAGCATCCCCTCCCATTGTTCACCCAATGGCACGGCTGGGCTACCTGCCCTGCTAATCCCATAATTGACCCTAATCATTTTAGTCAAGTTAGGAAGTACAAGTTGCATATTGGGGAAAACTATATAAAACACCAACTTTTTTAAATCAATTATTTTATGTTCATGGGATTAAAAAATTAGCAATACGCTTAATATTTGAAAACATTGAGCCAAAATCTGATGTCAAACTGAAATTATGAGCTAATTTTTTGGTTCTGTTAACCTACTACAAACATGATCAACAAACTTAAATGATGCCAGAAATACATCGTATTTTGTAAATATTATGTAGATTTAAAATTTTGCAATGCTGGTTTACTTTCGTGACCTCTTGAAAATTATACCTCAATACATTAATGATACTTAGCACTCCTCTTCCTCCCACCTGCTGCACCTCTCTTTATCCTGCCCCCACTTCCTCAACCCATCCCAGGGTCCCAGGGCCCAGCGCCCAGGAAATTGGTGAAGTGTCTCAATAATAAACAATTTCAAGAGGATATCAATACTTACTGGCGGAGCCATTCCATCAACTGGTGGTATTCCTGTCACCGGACCTGTAGCTGCCATAGCTTCTGGACCTGGATGAGGATGAGGTTGCACATGAGGTTGTACATGGGCTGGATGAGGCCCTGGATGCTGTCCAACTGGTGGTGCTGGGCCACCAGGACCAGCACCTTGCGGAGGCATGCCCCATCCAGGTGGACCACCCCCACCACCACCAGGACCAGGCATTCCAGGATGCATACCTCCTGGAGGATATCCCCCATATCCACCATAGCCTAAGGAAATATAATTGAAGAAAATAAGTAATCTTTCATGACATAAAGACTAACAGGCATGTTCATTATTCCACTTCCAAGTAAAAAAATGATGGCTCTTAGGGGCACCGGGGAGTCAAACATGTACAATTAAAATAAAATTTATGCACAGATATTAAAGCAGGCCCAACTAATTACCCCAAGACTGTTTTTTAATTATATCATAAATACATTTTCCAAATCTTTGCCAAAAATCAAAGCTCTGAATTGCATTTTTTGGGAACTATTGGGGTACTTGAGAATTAACATTAAGTATGAGCAGATGTAATTTTACTGTAACATGGAAGGAATTTATAGAGGGTGGGGAAAATAGAGAAAAGGCATTCAATCCAATATTTTACTTTGAAATATAGCCAACTGCAAAGAACTTGAGCTGGTCTTGTTTAGCAGTATAAGATAAATTATGAGAATTGGAATGCTGCTGCACCCATAATGACCAGGACTGGAAGAATTTCTCACTTCACACAACCCATGGCTTCAATAGGGGAAAAAATTACGCATGTATAGATAAAATAAGAGACTGTAATGCATGAACGTAAACTTTTTAATTCTTAAGCAATTAAATCATTTTTAAGCAGCTAAACACATAAAATGCTAGACATGGATTTTAAACTCCTCCCAAATACAGATCCAACCTCTCTTAGTCGAAAACAAGCTGAAATCTTTTAAAAAACAACCTGCAAAAGATGCACGGTGGGAGCTCACTGAAAGGTACAGCCATGATATGGACTTAGCTATGAGTGTTTATTGGATATTTAGAATGAGGAGTAGCATGTATTAAAGAATTTTAATTTGCCATCTCATTCTCAGAATAATTTCCGTCACTCACGAAAATACCAACAGAAATAGCTGAGTGAAGATTATTCATCTATCTATGGTAAAGATAAGTCATTTTATGTACCTGCAAGCCCTTGCTTCCCAAGAGCATTAACTTAAAACTACAGAAGAAGTACTAAGATAATGGGATCAATAAAATTAATGCATAACAACGAAAGTTCATATATAATTCCTCACCTGGAGGAGGCATTCCATATGGAGGGGGGCCACCATAGGGGGGTGGTCCTCCAAAAGGTGGCATACCAGGAGGGGGTGGCATCATCCCGGGAGGTGGCTGCATTGTGTTTGGCATGGCTCCACTATTCCCTAATGAAAGAAAGAACATTACACTAAAATCACCTCATAAGAAAAAAAATTCGATAAAAAAATTAATTTCCAATCAATAACAACATTTCTAAGTGCAGATGATGCTAAATTAAATGAATGCTCACAATTCCTGGAAAATCACTTGCAATATCAAGCACTAATTATATCCTATGGTGAAAGATGGAGCCCCTCAAAGCTCCTATTCACCATTAATTAATGATTTTTCTCTGGAATTGGTATTATTTCACAGAGGAATGAGATTGCATTTTTGGTAACTTTCATATCTAAGCATAATTTTGCAAATAAAACACCAAAAAACAATTGAGTCTATTTCCAAAAACCTCCCACTACAAATCTTGCATACCACATAATTGCAATGTAATCACAGATCTGGAACCATCAGATGAGCAGGTAAGCAGCAAATCGCATTACGATGGCAGAAACCTTATTCCAGAACTGCAA
The DNA here is from genome assembly GCF_921293095.1 of Ischnura elegans. Lineage (NCBI taxonomy): Eukaryota > Metazoa > Arthropoda > Insecta > Odonata > Coenagrionidae > Ischnura > Ischnura elegans. Next base: position 102,509,056 of record NC_060248.1, on the reverse strand, counting down.
AAAAGTTGCACATCCAAAAGTTGCACCATAGGCAGTCATAGGGGATGTAGCTCAGCGAGCATGAGGTGAAGTCACACCATCCACAACCCTCAGAAACAATAACATAAGCTCTCATGAAGGCAAGTTTCGGTGATCTTGCCATTACGCATCCAGAAGCCACAGATGTGCAGTCTTCACCCCTTAAGCCACACTGGCTGTAAACGTCGTATGGTATCATGTGTAGGATATCATCCGTGCAGTTATGTGCACAGTATTGATGATGTCATTACAATTAGTGACTGGCATATAAACATCCAACACCTGCTATTGGCAAAATGGGTGCTACAGTTTACTTTCAAATTTAACTAATTGTGCACTGCTCCAAAGAGATACAGTAGACTCTCGTAAAACGAACAACATTATTACAAAGAAATCGTTCATCCTGACAAAAAGCCCTATCTAATCTATAGTAAAAGAATCGTTACTAAGAAATTTTCATTATTACAAAATTACAAACTTCAGTCCTGGTTGTTACAAAAAGATACTTAATGCGTACTTACAGGAATAAGCAATGGCATGTAGGGGGATATACACTAATCTACAGTGGAACCTCGTTAAAGCGAGTACGGGCTATAGCGAGACCCCCGCTATTACGAGATAAAGCCGATGCACCGTCAATTGACCCTATAATAAGCGTGTTAAAAAATTCGTTTTTACGAGACCCTTTCGGTGTTGGCTCTCGCCATAGCGGGGGTTTCACCGCCGGAAGACTTTCATCAAGACTCCTTAACCTCTGTAATTGCTAGCGATCTGTTAGAAATGAAGTTAATGGAGTGCTCAGTCTCAAATGTATGTGGTAAACTGTCGTTCAATTAATATAACGATTCACGAAACAATGCTTTGCATGATTTTTATTCAGTGCGGCACTTATGAATTGTTTGAATAGTTATTCCTTATTTGAGTAAGGAAATTTAGTGATGCAAAAAAACATCACTTAAATAAACAAATATGCTTACGTTTATCGGATAGATGTTTATCTGTCGCCGCACCACTCCTGTTCCTGTATATCTGTTCGCAACAGGTATATTGGCTATCATTTGCTCCACCTCCGGTAAAGCGACAATTCGCTATAGCGAGTGTTTATTAGTGCACCGTGGGGTGTCGTTATATCGAGGTTGCACTGTACATTATAAACATTGTGCTACGTTTAAGTTCTCCTTGTGTACAATGCACAAGAGTGTCAATTATGTTTCTTTCTTCAGTAAGAGATACTTCAGTATGTACGCAACATCATATAATAAGCTTCATTTGAAATGAATGTGAATAAGCTTCATAAGAAATTTTGAATTTGGCACCTTTCGAGTTGGCCGATGGGTCATTCCATGTCAGTTCACCCAGGCATGGCACCCACCAACTCGGATGCATAGCTTCCATAGTAATGTCTTTTATTCCCCTTGCATTGTTATGTTAGCCAAAATGATGTCAACAGTTGTTAATTAACCGATTTTTTTAGCTCAAAAACATTACTTCTTATTTTCAGAATTATCACCAAAAGGCAGAGTAGTTAACTCATCCAGTTTTTTTTTTAATTGAAGGTTAATATGTGCTCCAATATACTATGAAATAAAAATGGTGGTGTTTTGAATGCCACTATGAATATTTCAGGTTTTACTTTTTTTCTGCCTCCTTGAAAGGGATTTTGGACACGTACCGTAAGATAATAAGTATAAGTGTATCCATACCTTCATGAGGATATATTTGAAATAATGGTCTGTAAATCTAAGACCAAACATGTAGTCCAGTGAATGTGGCTCTTGTTCATATAAGTTTTTTAAGAACAATACTTGGCTTGTGGCAGCTGTGGGGAAGAGTCCAAATGGCTCAGAAACTGTGAAATGATGCTCTTTTCCTTCTTGCAGACCTTTGTTAACAAAACCACTTGAATAGTGCAGATTCCATCTGCGGATATATCCCTTGCCGCAAATATTTTTGGCAGCTAGCTGTTCCCAGTTCTTTCATTACTGAACGAATTTTATCTTTCTTTAATACTGTGAACTACGTAACTGGTGAGATACCAAACCACCTCCCAATATCAGTCTAAGTCCAGCTTCTTTCGTACTTGTCTATAATTATATTTTTGTTTAAGGTCCAAAGAGTTACATTTTCCGGACATGATGCACTGTTGCAAACCACCTGATACTACTACGCCCCTGAGACTGAGTAAACTCTACCCCTCCCAGCGAGTAAACTTTACCCCTAACCCACACCCCAACTCTCCGTTGCCATACGATTGAGCACATCCAGTTTTGGTGGGATGGTTGAAGTTTTTCAATTGCTCTCTTCTGCTGAATGCTGAGGCCCCATCATCCCTCTGCCTTGGATCATGATCAAAGGATAGGGTGCATTGATTTCCTCCAGCTGAGAGTTTTTAAGAGAGCGATTGTGACGAAATAAATATTTTACTTAATGTAAAAAATCTTCAGTTCCTCCAAAGAAAATAACCCTGGGCAGTTTACATACCTATGATTAAAAAAACTGCATGGGAACGGATTTGTGAGGATACATATGCTGCATAACAAAATTCTGAGTGGACATTATTTTGACATAGGAGTCTGTATATAGGTACTTTTAATCATTGCCAAGAGATTCAAAGGATCTGGTGTAGGAAATAGCATAATCTAATTTTGCTCGTGTAGCACATAGCCTTTGAGGGTAACTCACATCTAAGTTAAGCCATTCATTTAAACAAGGGATTGCGCGGAAGTGCGTCACAGTTTTGCTGATATGATGTGAAACTTTGAATCGTACAGAATTTTGGAGAGTATAAAGAAGAGATAATGAAGATTCACTGTGATTGGTCGCTTAGCTGAGAATTTCTGCTATCATCACAGTAATTCTGCTTCAAATTTTTTTGAAGTCCTCGCTTGGTAACCTAAGGTTGATTATTATTTTACCATCTTGGTAATAACTGTGATTTTTCTACATGGCAATAGCCAACAACATCTTGATCGAACTACATTCCTATGCATAAATGAAATATCGAAATATACATCGCCGGATAGCATGCAGCAACAATGATGCTCTAGCTTTCCATAAGTCAAAAGTCAATGTAAGGGTGCCGTTATAACTACGACAATGTTGCGCTTTCTACTTCGATACATAACACGGGAAAAGATGGAGGGGGTTTCATTACAATATTCCCACACTTTAAGCATTAAGTTCCCACGCTTGATGTAGCCTATTACCGATGAAGCCAGCCAAAGAGGATGGGGGGAACTAACTCCCTCTCCAACTGCCGTCTTCCTCCCATTCCCTTCCCTGAGATAACTGGGCCTAGCAAAAGAACGTAAAATGGGAGCGTGCAGAGCGTACTCAAGGCCATAATTCACATAAACGCTTGGACATTTAGATGTTTTAGATCCGACAGACATCTTATATTTTTAGTTTAATAAACTGATAATTCAAAACATTATAGTGCTGCTGAACTCAAGTAATCACCGCGGAAACCTGCGTACGAACTAAACATTATAGTTAATGCTTGCTCAGCAGTGCATCGCCCTCGAGAAATAACTGTCACAACACCGAGTGCACACAGTGGAAGGAACTTTTTGACCTCGCCAAATCCGATTCGGCAGTACAAAGACTATCACTCGCTAAGACGAGATTCTTGTAAAATGCTGTACTCGCTAAGCCAGGCTTCCACTGTATGTACGCTTCAGCATCAGTTACTCATCACTTGCCATCTTTTCTAAAAATTTACTAGGTTTTATCATAATCCAATAATTGTCGTGGAGAATATTAGGCTATGAAGAGAAATTAGTTACATAAGGACACCATTATAAGTTTGGTTATGGCTGCAAAATAGCCAGAAAACCTCCAGCATAGATGACTAACCTGGTCCAGGTGGAACTCCAGGACCTTCAGGCCCATCGCCATCTGGCCCTGTCTTCACTGCTCCACCACCAGGAGCTGGTACCACACCTACGGCTGGACCCGGAGGAGGACCTCCCCCTGGTGGTCCTCCAGCACCCATGGGAGGTCCTGGGCCAGGGCCCTGGACTGGGCCTGCTCCAGGAGGAGGGCCACTAACATGTTGATTAGGAACTGGACCACCACTGCCCCCAGGTGTAACACCAGCAGCTTGAGCCATTGCTTCCACTTGTTCCTGAGACAACACTTTAACACCAGTCCCTTCTGGTTTGGTCCACGTAGTCTCACGAGTCCTTGCATTATAAAAATATGATTTACCTTCCCCACTCTTTGTTTCAACCCATATTTCACCACTAAGATCTATTCCAGCCAATGCATTCACCTATAAAAAAATTAGAATATGATGAATTAGAATATTAACACTGACACCAGGCCTCCCTTCATTGAAAAGCTTTAAATGCTAAAACTCTCTCAATATCCCAATTTCAAACATGACCAGAGTGCACATAAAAACAATAAAACATCTTGCCTTTTTACTACTTTCAATTAAATTCAGAGGAGAGCCAAATCATTAAAAACATGAGAGGTTGAATATCCATCCCATGGTTTTCACTGAATATTGCAACACTTGTCCATCCACATTTTTGCAATTAGAAGATACTAAAAAAAGGGGATAAATTATAATAACAATATAATCTTACTGTTTTATTCAAAGAATAAGAATTATTTTTTCTTATTCTACACAGAAACTATACTAAATACGTATTATTATATACATAAATGTTGAAATCCTACTGCAGTGATATGGTATTTCATGTCCTTAATAATTCACATTAATTTGAATTTGAATCAAAGCCTTAAAAGCCATTCTATTTCTGTCAATGTTGACAATAAAGCTTCTCAACCCAGGGTTCCCACTCTACCTAAATAATGAAATTCACAGTTTTTCCAGGTTTTCACTTTTTTTAAAGTTTTCACAGTTTTTTAAGGTTATCACAGTCTCAATGTCATCAAATTCACGGTCGGTTAATAAGCCAACAATAAGACATTCACCTGCCATATATCAACTAAAAATTAATGTACACGACAGATGCCGTGAATGTAAACGCAGCCCTGAAAAGTAATACCTGATATGACATCACCTATCGTTTGCCAAATTCAGGGCCGACTAAAGCCCCAACTCAACCGCACTCTTTCCTGGACACCGAATACCATAGCCTCCTTTAATATGCGAATGCCCTTAGGACCTTCTTCTGTCTGGACACCGGAAGTCCTTTTTTAATTCCTCGTCAAGAGATTGTTTTTTGCACACATTGTTATTACTGCACAGTAGCCTAATTTCCCTCACCAAATCTTTCTGAGATCGCGGAAAATATTTTATTAAAATTGTTTATAGAAAGTAATACATCAAAAAATCAATTTCAAATAATTATAATGCACTTGGTTTGAAATATATAATGACAAAATAAATACCTGCTAAAACACGTTATTTTCACTTTATTCACACAAACTCAAACGAGGTGAGCGCAGTCTATTGAGAGCTAATGCCATAAATTGAAAGCCTATTTGCCATAGAAATGTTTCCTTAAGTAAAATTCCAATGGCAAACTCATATTTCGAAGCATATGGCATGTGCCCTCATTTTGTGTGGGAACCGAACTTTGAGTTACAAATCAGATAGTTTTCGTAAATGGTTCATTCTGGGTCTATTAGAAATGCAAGTAATTTCATTCCTCCTTTTTCGAATACAAGTCCATCCCAAGCTATCACTGAAATTGAAACGCTTAGACAAAATAAAGACTTCCACCATTAAAATGGAAAATATTGGACAATGTGTCGTCATAAGGCACGGACCAATTACAGTGAGTCCTCGTTTAACGTCACTTACCATTCCTGAAAAATGTGACGATAAACGAAATGACGTTAACCGAAGCACAATATCCCATAAGAAACAATGTAAAAAGTGAATATCGGCTCCTAGACCTCACAATTCCTACGCAAAAAAATTTTATCGTATCATATTTGGGCCATTTTTTACGATGGGAATGCCAAACTATGGCATAAATACGAGTCCCTGTCTTCATCGACGGCAATACCAGCAGCGACGTACATCCTTCTCCATTTTTGTACCTTCCCGCATTTGCTTTTCGGCTTCGCTATGGTGGTCATCCCGGTCGAGCGTCGCCTGGGCATCATCATCGCTGAAATACTGTCGCAGTTACAGGAACCAAGATTATTGAGAACACGGCGAAAAGTGACGACAAATACTCCGAGTTCTACACGGAAAAATTCCTAGAAATCACTTTTCAGGTTCCAGAAAACCATTGACTTTACTTGACATTTATGCACTTAACATTTGCGCACCTACCTAAGAATTCATTTAGCAGAAAATTTGCTATAACGTAATCGAAATTGACAATAAACACACCGTTTTACACTTTGTTTAGACTCACTGTATTACCGCCCACAAAACGAACAACCTGCAACGCCCACCGCTTCGCATTTTTTCTCGCGCGAAATTTAAAAGACCTGACCAGACCTGACGTTATCGCGAAGCAAAGGTGCGATAAACGAATGATGGTCTCAAAATTTTCGTGACGTTATCGCGAAATGACGTTAAACGGGGTGACGTAGAACGAGGACTCACTGTACTACACTTCGAATATTCGTGAGAAGATAAATGCGTAGACTGAGTCTGCACATGCCTGACCTTTGAAACATGATTAACATATCGAATTTGATCAGTCGATCGTAGTATTATTATCAAGATTGAGATATTTTTAAGGTTTCATGGAGAAATTCACGGCTTTTTCCAGGTGTTTTCACGGTAGACGAAATTCAAGGCTTATTCATGGTTTTAAGGTTTTCACGGTTGAGTGAGAACCCTGCAACTGTAACTCCTGAGTCTTCAATATGTAGTATTATAACACTTTCCATTTTTCAGCACTAAAATACACGTAAAATACAAGCCAACGATTATTTCCCAAGTAAACAGCAATCCTGATTCTGCGATTTATCATGTTGGCGATCATAGATTTCAATAAATTTCAGTACAGTTAAGAAAAGGTAAGTAACAAGAAAGTTAGTCATTTTTTAAATAATTTTATATTCAGTATTCGCTAAAGGTAGTTTCTCATGATGAATAATCACTCGAATGATATACTTTAGCGTGATCGCTTGTAACTCCTACACGGTGAATGAAGACTGCAAATTTTCGGTGCAAAAACAATGTGCACTCGCACCAACTCAAGAGCGTGTTGCAGGGTTTCCTTTCACTACTTCCGAGGAACTGCTAATTTCAACCCCAGATTTCAAACACAGGCCATGAGGAAAGATTTAAATTTTTTTGAGAATGTCTACTTGAGAAAAGAAATCGACATATCCTATATGAAACTACTGCAAGGCTCCCGTGCTTGAAGCAACTGGCTATTTCATTTGTGGATTTTCACAAAGTAATGAACTTCAAATTGGAAAAAGAGTGCTTTCACCCAGGGAAACGGCATTTGAAGAAGAATTTCTAAAACAAACTGATGATTCTCACTGCTGCAAAATGAGGGGATGTAGATAAAAGATGTCATCAGAATTCATCTTCATGACCGTGGGAGCTCATTGAATGAAAAAGTAGGCAATTGTATTTCAAGAAGGAAAATAAGCAATTATCATTATTGTGCCACACACTCAAAAAAATTGCGTACCTCCAAGCATAGATTTTAAGTAATTTTGGGCATGCGGCGCATCCCGTGTCAACTTCAACCCATTTCTATTCCTCTCCTAATGCAGTCTGCAAAGTTCGAGGATTAGAGACAGTACATTGATGCCGTCAATTTTGTAGTGCAGAATCACCACATCTGGGTATCATAAGCCACAAAATGAAATATTTTGCAGAAGAAAATGAAAATTTAGGCAACTAGCTTTTGCAGGAGTAGCGTGAAGACAGCCAAACTCTAAGATAGCAATTAAACCACTTAGATAACCACAGTTTTGGCAATGCAACTTTAAAAAATAAAAATTTTGAAAAATCCCACAAAACCTCCTGATGTTTAGATCATTTCATGATTTAGATTTCCAGATTATCAATCTTCTACCGCAAATATTTTACTGCAAAGTAATCCAACTCGTAGAATTTCAGCATATGGGGTATAAAATTAATATTTTACTCCTATGGCAGTCATAGCATAGCTTTGAACCAGTACGGTAAAGTGCCTAGGAAATAATTTAATGTAGATCTGATTTTGATTCACCTTGGACACAGAAATTAAAAACACTAGTATCAGTACACTCAAATCATAATATAAAACACTCCTTAAAATTAATAACTTGTACGTCTGACTCTCAAATTGGAATACCACTCCGTTGATTTTTTAATTTTTCTTCTTAAAAGCCACCATTACATTAACCTTCCTATGCTAACCTTCTCGTTTGGTTACGAGAAATTTTTAGATGAATTTAATTAAATTTAGCACCAAAAGAAAAAATTTGCTATGAAGCTATTTTTATACCCCTATATACAAGGGTTCACCACTATCATGTCAGTTCACCCAGGCTATGGCACCAAGATTTGGATTTTGATGAAATTTTTGTCATGATTTCAATTTGGAAAAAAATATTCAAATTCCAGGGAGCAGGGCACAAGGTAAATACAGTAGAACTTGTTTAGTATGTTTCTTGATGGACCACAAAAAATGAACGTGCTATCCAGGAAAACATGCTAACCAGGTAAGTAGATGATAGCAATCGGGGCAATTGCACTCAGTGGAAAAGTCACAATTACAATTACTTTCGGAAGTTCTCGTAAGATTGCCTTCCTGAGCTCTTTTCACATTAAAAATCAAGAAAATGAGTACTGCATTGTAAAAACAGTACCATGTGAATGAAAATCACAATGCTTCATAGATTTCCCTGAGGCAATTACATAAAACGGCATCTTTCTCCCGTGATTTGCCATGTATATGTTTTAAGAGGAAAAGTTTAGCTAAGCAATTTCTTCTTTCTCACAGCTAACTCAGAGAATGTGCCGATAACTCTGATTACATCATTTATATCATATTATCATGTTTTAAAACATCATAAAAATTGGCAAAACTTAATTCACCATAAATCATGGCAACCGCCTAATTACACATTCCCCCTCAGAATGAAACCATATTGATTGATAAGACTATGTTTAACACACTTAAAGATTATTACAAGCACATTTTATTTATTACAGATTAAAGTCTATTTAAATGTTGGTCTAATGTAGCCTACTTTCTATTTCTTGCACCGAGATCAAGTACTTTTGCGTTAAGCTTCGCGTGGAGATCGAAACACGAATAATCCAAGCTTATACTTTAATTTCTTGCAATTTTCATAATTTACCCAAATCAAACAATATTTTTATTATTTACGCACTTGTTTGTCATTTTAGATTTTCTAATTAGCAGCGATAACGTGATTGTACTTGTATTCCTACTGCTTATAGGAAACCTGGGCTTATGACAAACTTTCTCCACAAGTAATTGCCTGGCTGTGACTCATGCTATCTCTACTTCCATTTCCCTCACTGCCTTCACTTCACTATTCCCTTCCTGTCCAGTTTGACCTTGACTAATCACCATTTTAATTTCACAGTATATTGGAGCACATATTTACCTCCAATTGAAAAAGACAATGGATGAGGTAACAAGTTTGCCCTGTTGTTATAATTCTGAAAATAAGAAGTAACATTTTCGAACTAAAAAAATCAGTCAATTAACAACTGTGACATTATTCTGGCTAACCTAGCAATGCAAGGGGAATAAAAGACATAACTTTGGTTAAGCTTATTCTATACTTTTGATCTGTACTTGGCTACAAGGGGTCAAAATTTCATTCAAATATACTACGTGGTTATCTACCTTGAGTCCTGCACTCTGGATTTTGAATACCACTACCACCACACTTCTGAGCAAGCATCTCATTCTTTGACCCCTCATATCTTGCAAACTATGGGAGCGAGAGAGGAAATATTTTACGCGGGTCATAAAATAGGTGGTAGTAGCTAGTGACAAAAATTTCATCAAAATCTGAGGCGGTGGGTGTCATTTTGAAAAATGTCTGGGTGATTTGACAAGGAATGACCCTGCAAGCTTCTTTACAATATTAAAGTGGAACTTGTAATAATGATCGAAATGTTAACATAGAAAAATACACTTAATTATGAGAGTCATAATTTTGGGCCCACTGCACTAAGAGAGTTAATGATTAAAGTAAATGAACATCTAATCGCAGGACACAGAGGATGCAGAAAAATTAAACGTGAACTAACAGCATTTGAGCTAGGTTGTTGAGCATTTGGCACCCCAGCTCCCATTGGAGGGGGCTGCTGTTGCTGCTGCTGGGGTTGCGGCTGGTTCTGTGGTGGCTGCTGCTGCGGCTGTTGCTGTTGTTGCTGCTGCTGGGGTGGAGGGCCACCCATTTGGGGAGGAGGCCCATAGGGACCTGGAGGAGGCATGCCCATGTGACCCATCATGTGGGGTGGTGGCGGCTGAAAGTATTTCAAATAACAGATCCAGTCAATGGGTTTGTTCGCTAATAATGCCGCTGGTAATGGAGGCATTCAGTTGAAGAGACCAGTATTTTCCCTTTTTTTTCAAACCATCACCCATTCCTAGAGACTTTTTCAGTAAAAAATAGATATATCCTGAACCCTTTTGCTGATCAGATTCTGACATCTTGAGCTCATGCAGAGGGAGTCTTTACTTCTCAGCTACCTATCAACCTTGTACAGACTGTCCCATTAATCATGTTCATTTTAGTTGTATGGTTTTAGGTACTTAACGCCGCGTGATAATGTTGAAATTTGTATACCAGCAAGAGTTTTTTGTTGAATGTTAAGCTTATTCTACACTTTTGACTGAACAACTCATAATGAAGGGCAAAAAACAAAATTTTATTTTTCCATTAAGGAATTTTAAGGTTAAAAAATTCTGAATTTCTCATTGCTGAGTCTCATTGTTTAAGGAGGCTTCCCAAAGCAATTGGTACCACAAAGCCATTCCAGGAGGAGTTGAGAGACTGAAGTGCCACAGCTTCTCAAAGTGGAAAAGGGAACACAAAGTGGCAGGTGAAGCCTCCCATACCAAAAGACCAAGCCACACCAAGAGGAAGTAGGGGATGCACGGAGCTTAGCGGAAATAGCCAGGGGCAGCAGGGGAAACCGCCACCCACTGTGCAACTGTTCTGTAAAAAAAGGCACGGATTCCTCTGCAACACCAGGTAAGGCCAAGGAACTCAGCTTTCTGGACTGAGCAGACATCAAGAAGGTTGTAGACAAGAGAAGTGAGTCTTCTTTTGTTAAGTCAAACTTTTGAAAAAAATGTTTCTTGCCATAACTCGTAAAAGACCATGCCTTTTTCTGTTATGAATCCTCTCACAATAGACCCTTGAGATAAATATCATCTGTACATGCACAAAATATAATCTGTATTACATGTCTTTTGAAATACAGTGGAAGCCCCTTATAACGACAGCTGTTGGGAACAGAGAAATCTGTCGCTATAGTGAGTTGTCGTTGTTACCGAATGCATTACATCGTCACAAAAAAATCACTCATCAGGCGTCACCACGGCTGTTTCTGCCGAGAGGCGACAATTGCAGCATGATAGCCGTTTTAAATCATTATTTTGAACATTTAATTCACTAATGATCATATTCACTTGCAATCTATGATCAAATCATATGTAATTATGCAGGATGCTATATGCCGAGGCATTAAGAAGTCGATTTTAAAAGTCCCAGCTTCAGACTCACTCGTACTGAACTGTGCATTATGAGCTGTTATTATCCTTATTTCTTGGATGCTCCAAATATACATGTCATAACTACCAGTTATGGCTATGCATCAGACTATTAAATGCTAAAACTTCGGAATCTGTTCAAAAATGCATACCTTCTATCTCTCCGAGTAGTAATGAAAATGATGGGTGGCTGCTGCAATTGGGTTACGAAAGGAGCGTGATAAAATTTTAGGGTTCCACATGAGCATTGCAATTCTATCTTTTTCAGGTTAACGGCGGAATGAAGGTGGAAGTAATCTTCTTATGCTTCAAGTCTGCCTGTAGGAATTGTTTACTATCGTGTTTCAAAACAGCCGACTCAAATGCTATCGGAATCATGAAACCAAACAGCATTACGGCATCTAAAAGCATATTAGTCATATCAATTATCTTCGGTGGAAAGGGTGAAAAACTGTTTCAAATAAATAGAAGGACAAATGATAAATGAAGTCCACTCTTTGTCTGTCTGTTAGCAATACTTATGTTTCGTAGAGATTCACGCAATCAGACGCAATATCAGCGGACGTAGAGACCTCTAGCGGCAGTAGCGCACACTTTTTGATACGTATGCCGGAATGCTGACTGGAACTGAAGAACGAACGCTCGTAGTGTTAGGCGGCAATAACACAATTTTAACGTTTCTTATTTCTATTGGTGGGTGGGCTGGGCAATTGTCAATGAATAATAGTACTTTTTTTTATTCCTTCCACCAATCCTGGCATCAAACGCTCGTAACCACTGCGTGAAGATAGCAGCCGTCATCCAAGCATTTTTATTTGCTTCGTAAGTGCAAGGGAGAGTTTTAACTCCCTTAAAACATCGGGGATGGGCGGATTTCCCCACCACGAACGGTTTTAACTTATCTGAACCATCCATATTGGCGCATAAAAGAACAGTTACGCGGTCTTTACTTTTCTTCCCTCCTTTGCAGGGGTCCGTTCGAGTGGCGAGAGTGTTGTCCGGGAGGAGGTTAAAATATATGCCCGTCTCATCCGCGTTGTAAATATCGCAGGGGCTGTAATTGTCCAAGTAGTCTTTAAGGACCGGAGCCCAGCCTTCCACAGCATTAACGTCAACACTTCACGTCATGTTTCACCGGATAGTTTGTGACGGGATATCCCCTTCCTAAATTTAAATCGTGCAAACCATCCATCCGAGCACTTAAAATTGTCTTCACCAAGCCTATCACACAAATACTCAGCTTTAGCCTTCATCATTGGGCCGGTGATAGGAATCCCTGCGGCTCTTTGCTGGCAAAACCACGAGAAAAGAGCAGTTTCTAGCTGCGGATGCTCTCCGGGCCGCAGGTGTTTTTGAGTGCTTGGACGCCCTTCTTTAAGCACTGCCGAACGAATTTGTTCTTTTTTCTTTAAAATAGTGAACAATGTTTTTCCAAATCGCCTCGCTATTTCACTCCATGAACACTCTCCACTTTCACAATCTGCAATAATTCTCAGTTTGGTTTTTAAATCCAAGGACTTGCGTTTACCAGCCATGGTGCTAGCAGACGGGCGGAATAATTTTTAACCTCACTGCGGAGGCGCGGGAGGGAGATGACAAAAGAGCAATGAAATGTGTACTCAAGAAATTTATTAAGTAAAGAAGAGTAGGAGAATACGGAACATGTAGACGTCGACGTTGGCGGAAAATATGCCGTTTTAAAAGCATTGAATTCCACAGATGTGGCACGTGGTCAAAAAGTCAACCTGTCGTAATTACGAATGGCGCAAGAGAGGAATCGAGCCATTATCGCTAATACGAATTTATTTTACATTTAAATCATAGGGTTTAAAATGGTTCCTTGGGTAGCTGTCGCTAATTCGAGCTTGTCGCTATATCCCGTACTCGTTATAAGGGGCTTCCACTGTACCTTGCAAAAGATACGCATTACGACAAGCTAAGGATATCCTTCACGAGATGTCACCCTCCAAGGAATTTTGATGTAAAAATTTATCAAAAGGTATCAAGAATGAGGGTTCAGCAATTGCATTAAGTTATGCTTCTTGATGTCTTTTTATTTGAGGAGGACATTATAGGTGGAATGTCAAATTAAAAGCTAAGAGGAAGTTTCACTTGGTAACCAACAGAATTCCAGTTTTCTTTAACTTTTATTTACATTTGCTACATATTTTCAAAAGAAATTACAAAATGTGAGGAATTTGATTAATTTATTATAAAAAAAAAATCTGCGTAAAAAATTAAGGTTTCGGTATTTATATTTCGCTCTTTTGGAACATAGCCCCTAATTAGTATGGATCTGAATGCTACCACTTTTGAACATTCGACTTTCGTACACATTTTCCGGAATGCATTGTGAGCAAAAGTTAGGGACCACCTGTATAAAGGCAGTTTTACATGGTACATGGAATTGCGCAGGTTATAGCTGCATTAATTTCTAAAATGGCGTGGAATTTCGAAAATGCATGGATGAAATTAGAACACGGGCTATTTTGCCGTCTTGCATCCACGCATTCTCGCACGTGTTCTAGCAATTCACCGCTTTACACAACGCAATTTTGATTGCGGCTTCACACGTACGTCAGACTGCGCAATTCCATGTACCGTGTAAAACTGCCTTAATACTTTTCACAAATGCTGTTTCACACACTTTAAAAAAATCTTACCAAACATCATACTATAGAATAGTTTTAGCTGATATAGTCATAACAGAACATAAAAACAATTATCTCTCCATCAATATTACAATTTACATAAATCAATCATATAAAATGATTTCAGTTTTTAAAATCACAATTTTTCAACCCTTCTGAACAGCCCTTGAATTTCAGTTTTAATGGAGGAAAAAACTATCGCTCCATAGTGGGTAAATGAGACTTTGGTCTTTTATAGAGTATACATCAACATTGACTACTATAGCAAATCAAACAAAATGAAAACAAGATGTTTATCACACAACCCATTAATTAACAGTATAGAATTTTAAAGTGAATATACAATTTACTAGGTCAAGAGTACCTACACATACTCCAGTGCCCTCACACAGTAAGATGGCATAAATAATGCTGATGTGCATCGCACAAATGGCAGAATCTTGGAACAATTAGATTTGAAAAATCATTAGGAATTGTTTAGGTAAAGAGTAGAATGTAAATGAAAAAAAACCTTAAAGTAACTGGCACATAAAAATGAATTAATTATAAAAGGGTTGCAGGGCAACGATTAGCATTTTAAACCATGGGAATAAAGATTAATAAAATTATATTGGGCAAAACGAACTGGGTAAAAATCAAATTGTTCTACATACCATTCCAGGAGGTGGTGGGCCCATCATGTTATGATGAGGATGCATTCCTGGTGGAGGTGGCGGCATAGGGCCCCAACTTGGATCAAACGGCGGTGGTCCTCTGAATCGAGGTCCTCGCGGTCCAAAATGAGGCGGCGGAGGAGGAGGCCCACGAAAGGGAGGCCCTCGCGGTCCAAAGCCACCACGACCTCGGAATCGCGGAGGTCCGGGCGGTCCACCGGGATGTCCATGGCCAGGCGGTCCAGGAGGTGGTCCTCTCATAGGTCCGAAGTCATGCGGCCCACCTCTCCCTCTGTAGCAAGTGATCGAAGGTTTCACAAATATTATATTTGTATCTCAAGTATTTTCAGATGAATAAATAAACAACTAATGAAAAACGCATTCTTTGGGGCATCTGATGCTGACGTTTAGTTCAAAAGACGAACCGAAGTAATCACCAATACAAAACAACAATTGATTTTCCGAGTAGTAATTAGCTCACCCAACATCCAGCTCGTTATATTGTATTAATAATACTCGTACTACATTACTACACACTCCAAATGAGGGTGAAAAGTTATTGTTTGAAGATCGCTGGCACTTGTTTCTACATCTATCGCCA
The DNA here is from genome assembly GCF_921293095.1 of Ischnura elegans. Lineage (NCBI taxonomy): Eukaryota > Metazoa > Arthropoda > Insecta > Odonata > Coenagrionidae > Ischnura > Ischnura elegans. The sequence continues at coordinate 102,493,485 of NC_060248.1, read as the reverse complement.
AGGAAGCGTGAAAAACGCCGGTGGTACCATTAAATTGCAATTACAATAGCGACTAGATTATTCAAATTACCGGAACATTCCTCGTCCACGATTTGGTGGCATTCCCCTGAATGAAGCTCCCGTTTCACCATCTGAATTCTCTTCAGGCTTTTGCTCATAATTGGAAGGCGACAAGGCTTTCTCCTCTTCGTCAGCCATTTTGATTACTACCCCCAGCCCCAGCCTCTCCAGCTTGCGTACAATCGATTTGTACAATCGATAGATTTAACTTTCGACTTCCTAGCAGTTTGCAAGGTTTGAATTCTCATGGTGAACTGTGAAACTGCAAAATAATTGACTAATAATTCCAATCACCCTTTTAAATATTCTAAATACATTCATACACAGAAGTTAACTGCTCCTAATATGTATATTGGATTATTTTCATAACACCATTGCGCATCGACTCTTTTGAAACATCGACTGTTGCGGAAGAGCGATACAGCGATATAGCGATATAGCCGCGGTGGGTCTTCAAGGGGTGGGGTTCTTCTTGTTTGTTGATGGAAAAACTTAGTTCGTATTTTATGATCTTTTATGGTTGTCCCGAAATATTGTCGTGATTATTAAAATGTTAAGTTGTGGTCTAAGTAAAACCTTAAGTCATTTGTGCTATCTTGGTACAATGTGCTGAAAATAAATGTTCTCTGTTTTCATCCCTTCGGCTACTTTTACATGGCATGACAATTTTAAATCCTCCAGAAGAAATGAATGCATTAAAGACATCGTGATATCTCACTATTTTGTGGTGATGACGAACGCAGATTCTTTATTTAAGTAACTTAAACCTTTTAATGCGATTAGTCATTGATTTACTGATCATATCAGGGAGGCATTAAGGTATATCGAGTATCTAAGTAGAACTTAACGTTAAATAACGATAAAATTTGGATGAAATTATTATTTTCTAAATTGGGATCATCGAAAACTTATCCTTGCTGTTGTCTTGGTATTCGATGAGGTTATGTTTCCCCGTTACGCTTTTCTCCCATTAAATAAAAAATACAACATATCATTTATTTACATTCGTAAAAGCGACATTAAGTACCTAAGAGCTCGCCTAAAATCCAATTTTCTTAGCTAAATTCGTTTACATAATTAAGCCAAGATTCGGCATGGATACGGATTTCGTTAGTCACTTGCAAAGGCGCTAGTTCAAATTTCGTTTCCGTCGTGCACAAGAATGTATACCTTTCTTAACGATATGTTCCTTTAAATCAGGAAGTTCTTTACTTTAAAATCACCTAAATGTATTACTCTCAATCACGTATGCAAATTTTCCAATGAAAAGCGAGGAATTGCTCGTAATTGATGTTTATATTTTGTTTTGACAGAGTGCAGCATGAGCAAGGATGTGAAGGTATTCTCATTATTTTACGTAGGTACCCTCAACTCTATATTTATAATAATACCCTTATTTACATACTATAGCATCACCGGATCACTGAATTAATATTGTGATTGTATTTATTTTCTCAACGAAGAAAGTGCTATTTCATCATTGAACAAAATCTCTTCACTCATCACCCTTTTCCGCATAGCAGAATTATCTTTAGGAAAGAGTTTACGCCCTTGATGGGAACCTGAGGCAGGCTAGAAGTTTTAAAGTTGGGGATTTGAGACACTTTTGGTGCAGTATGAGAGATATGAGGATGAAAGGGGTTGGCTCTGACCGGATCCACTTCCATCATGTAACGGAGCTTACCTTTTACACCATACATGGGGGGTTATTTATACTGCCCTTCTGTTCTCGGAGTGCGAAGATGTTTTAGAGCCGCACTTTAGTCATCCCTGTGTCACTGTCATAGCCGATTGAGGCCATATTCCAAGAATTTTTCTTGGGAGGGGACGGGGGAGTGATTTGGGGTGATTTATATTTATTGGTCTCCACTGCCAAGGCTGTACCCTTCCCTGCGCCCCCCACCCCCAAATATTTTTTTGGACGTTTGAATACCTTGCCCTTCCCTTCCACCCTTCACTGGCTAGTCTTTCAGCCAAGCTCACGCTGACAGCACTAGCGATTTTCTAACACGACAGCATTGACGGCAGCGCTTGATTTCGGCAGATATGTGGAAGAGATCTATCCTGTAAAAAAAGACGTGATATGTTGATGCCATAGACGTGGGTTGGAATTGAAGTTACGAGGTACTACATTTCTCCACGTCTTTTGTTTTCTCACATCTCACCTTCACATAGGAATCAAGTAAACTAATGGAATGCTTTTCAGCGCCGCTAGCTTATGAAACATGCGAGGATTTCCTCTTGGTTCAGGAGGCATTTTAGGTCAGGGGGAGTTATATTCTCATTCCCCCACCGTTCATCCCTTGGTCAGCGGTGGAGGGGAGCCTCGGGTAGTGCCTCAATTTTCTCTAAAAGATCTAAGCCCTTTTAATAGACGACACTTGATGATGACAATAACCTCGCGCATTGTTTATTTAAGTCTTCTTCCCAGAACGACGACGATTTCTACTTTCACGATCCAATTCACGCTCTCGCTTCTTGGGAAAATAATTTATTACAGCAAATAGTACTTGGTATTTAACTCCTGCAATATTTATGACAGGTGGCAGCATAAAAATTATGAATATCGAGTGGTTTGATGAGCAGTTCAAAAACCTGAGCATTCTTTAGTCAAGGGGCAGTAGGAAATGACGGTCTCATGCTACACAATACAGAAAAATGTAGTCGCAGCGCTTTCGCTCACCCCAAGGATTGTTTAGAATGTTAAATACGTCATGCATCTTAAGTCTGGTGAAGACCCAACGAAAATTGGCGTGCCATTAAAAGTATAAATCGCACAAAATTTATAATATATCGCGGCATTTACCAAACTATAGTTACGGGTAAAACTGATGCCATCGTAGGAATGCTCCATTAACCTATTTTTGTGGGAACATCTCAGTGTATCCACAGTTTCAAGCTCTCGATTCCAATTTGGTAGAAAACGAAAATGATAATAAAGTCCCTATTCATATTATCAGTTAGGTATGGAATAAAACGACTGTTCTCATCGAAAGCGCCATCAAAATTGAGATAAAAAGATGAAGGTGAACTTCGACGAAAAACTGGATTTACATTTTAGATACCTACGTATACAGCGGCGTATCTACTAGGCTTCGGATAGCATTCCACGACGGAAAAATTCAGAGAATACAATTCTTCAAACGGCTTCCTTCTTTGAGGAAGAACGCCAGTTAAAGGGGATGAACGCAAAATAATCTTCGCAATTGAAAAAAAACCCCAAGCACTTTCCGTACACAGATTTCTTTACAAGATAATAATTATCACACAAAAATCCTGATTAATGCCTATGGGATCGAATATTCATGAGACGATTTAATTAGTAGGAGTGAACATCATCAAGCGAGAAAAGTGTTTAAGTTTAGTTACTCTTGAGATATCTGCAGCAGTATTTTTATATTCATAATTAAATTAAGAAAGAAGAACTTTGTACTTTCACATAAATTAAGTTAGAGTTAAATAATAACAGAGTTAAATACCAACATGTGAAAGTACAAAGTTCTTCTTTCTTAATTTAATTATGAATCGCTTTCACCAAGTACGCCTCAAACAATTAATTTTTATATTCAGTTAAATATACTTATTATATTACACGAAATGACTTTCTAGCAGTAGTCAAACCGATAAACTCAATGCTCTGATCTTAATCCCCAAATTTCATCCCTAGTCCATTCGCCATCGCCGAAATACCACTTTCCTTTCCCTAAAAAACTCTTGCGATGTGCTCAGTCGCCACTACTCCTTAGCCTTTGACATCTCAGTAAGCCATAATCCACCTTCCCTCTCTTTCTGCGCATCTTCAACGCACAGACTAATGCCACCGCTCGCCTCTCTTTCCCCGCGCACCCTCCATTCCTGCTCCCCTCCCGTACCTTTTCCCTCCTCCTACACGCCCCTCGTCATTTACTTCGACCCGAAGCAAGCGCATGCTGCGAACGAAGAGACCCCATCGATCCATTGCATTAGTTACGAATGCGACCGCATTGTGGCCCCACTCGAGCGTGAGGTCGGCTTCGAGTGCCGCCCTCTCCCCGAAAAATATCCTGCACCCCAAGGCGTCCATACTGAGATGAAAACGTACACCCACAGCTGTTCGAAGGAGAATTGTGAAAGGAGACATTAATAAGTTTCTGCTCCTCGCTTTGTTCGCTCATCAATCAATCCACTGCCGGTTGGGTGGTGGTATTCCAGGAGTGAGTCGGAGAGAAGCTCCTCACTGAAGATGCTGCGGTCCCCTAGCCACGAGTCCGTCACTACTGATCTCTCCCTTTTTTCTGTGTCCTCCTTGGCCTCGGACGCTAAGGCACCTCCCGCCACCACCTCACCCTCCGCTAGGCCCCCATCGTCCTCGTCCCTCCGCGTCGACTTCCGCGCCAGTGATGGCTCCATACCCGGCGGAGGTCGAAGTCCCACCCCAGAGCACCACTCCTCCGGCGACCTCCTGGCCCCACCACCTGGCGACCCCTCCCGCCGTCGCTGCGGTCCGCAAGGACGCCGCCCCGGATCCTCGGCTCCGAGGGCCCCGCCTCCAGCCGTTATTCCCGAGCTGCTTTGGTTCGAGGAAGAAGAGACGGAGCTGATGAGGAGCTGCGCAGCGCTCTCCTCCGCATTAGGCCTACAGAAGAGTTTCAGCACTGGAGACATTCTGGGCAGAGGAGCATCTGGCCCTTGGGATGACGACGACGCCGAGTGGTGGGGTGCGGGAGGAGCAAGGGACGATGGCGATGGACCCGCGAAGGGCGTGGGGGCTAAGGGAGCAGTGTCCGAAGAGGCTTTACTTGGCTGCGGGGCACACCGGTTCTTGCTGCACCTCCAGGGAGGTAGTGGCGGGACCAATCTGGTGCCAGCCTTACTGCGATGTCCGCTCCATCGTCGCCTCGACGCGGCTTCTCGTTCGTGTTCCACATGGGTGGCCGTCGGCGACGCCGTATCTCAGTTGCCCTCTCCGCACGGGGGCGGCGCCGCGGAGCCGCCGCCGGCGACCACCGCCGCGACGACCACCACAACCGCAGCCACCGCCACAACCACCACTACGGCGTCGTCGGCGGCCCCTCCCGATGTCCCTGCTCCAAGGCGGCCGCCGGCGCAGCAGCACAGCCTCCCGCCACCCCCTTCCTCTCCGCCCTTCGCCCCTGCCGACCTAATCCGATCGGTAAACAAGAAGGTGCGTCAGGGATACATTCGAAGAAGGCTACTGGCTACGTTCCGCGCACTCGAGCGACTTTCGCGGGGAGAGTTCGGGGAACCCGCGGCGACGGAAGTGGTGGAGAGCAGCGTAGGGGCCAAGGGTGCTCCGGAAGTAGTAACTCTTCAAGGTCCGGTGCTTGCAGTGGCTGAAACTTCGCATCCAGCATCACCTTCGTCGTCTCTTCTACGGGTCCCAGGAAGCACAGGCAGCGGTGGAGCTTCCAGTAATCCTCAACGTCGAGTTTCCGGAGTATCAACAACTGGGGTGACACCTGGAGGAGCGGCCAGTGCGAGGAACCTTCCATTGACCATAAGGGATGTAGAACGAGAAAGGGGAAAGCCACTCTCCAAGTATGAGAGGAATATGATGATCTTCGACTGGTTGCACACACTAGATGATGCATCTTTTGAAGGCCTACAATGATCTCTCATGTTTTCTTGGTCCCCTTTACTAGCATTGACGATATGTCTTCTATCACTTATAGGATAAGAACGTGGCTGACTGTGTAAGATAAGTGGGAGTCAATGAACGATAACAAAAATCATGTTTTCTCTCCATTCATTGAAATCGGTACTTAAAACAGAGTAATAGTACCTAATTGTAGATGTAAACGTAACGACTAATTTTTCCGTAGGTATCTCCTTTGCTTTTCTATAAATACATTGAACTTTTTCAGTTTTGAGCAGATAGCTTCAGAAATATTATTCAAGGTTAGTTTTAATACATACATGGCCATTTTGTGCTTTAAAAAGCCAGATTTCTGCTTTTGTTTGATTTATGATAGTTGATTTTGCATTACCTGTTACATTATGGAAAAAGGCTATTGGTGATGATCAAGACATGTAAATATAAGCCAAAATGTGTAATCAAAGAATATGCAAACATTAAGCATATTTTTCACAATGATGGAATCAATCATATTTTTATAGATTGTTGTGCAAGTGTTTTTGCAAGGAAGAATGAACACTGTGAGGCTCATAGAGTTATTGTGCCCAAGTAATAAATTTTACTGAGGTTATCATTCAAGTTTTACCAGTGATATATTCTCTTGTTATATGTATAACGAGGAGAAAGATACATAGAAAAGAGAAAGATGCAGAACACAACATAAATTTTGGTTGGTTTGACTTGACTAAAGGTAAGATACCATGGGCAATTAACTTGTGCAAGTGAACTGTCTAAGAATTTTACGGTGTAATTGCCTTTGTAAGAAAATAGCTGGAGTTCAAAATGTTATCAGAGGCATTCACACCAGAAAATTATGTGCCAATTCACTACCAACAGGTTAAGAATATAATGGAATGATCAATACAATTTTACCTTCAAAGACAAAGATGCATGCGATTTTCAGAGAGGAATTAATTGTATGAGAGGCAGTGGAAGGAGAAGGAAGACAAGATGTCCAATGTGACACCACAAGAATAATTTCACTCTCCTTCAGCCTTGACTTGAAATCAACTGAGAAGTAGTAATCTTCCTTTGAACATCCAATACTCTTGTCCATCTTAGTAGTACTTTCCTCTCCCATTGAAAAAAATACCTCTATATCATACAAGGAAAAGGATAACTACGGAACTGCCTCACTCCACTGTTCTACTTAGAATCTACAATGCCTGAAAACCAGAAAATGGGCCAATTTACAAATAAATGAACTAATTAGTCTTTTCTTTGTCTCTTTCGCCATCTATGTATATAAAATTACTAATACAAAGAATTGGGAATTACAAGCACTGTATAAAATTTCAAAAGATATCTTCTTGAAAAATGAGCATTCTGGCATTTGCAACCATTATTTTACAAGGAGTATACAGGGACAGAAAGGAATCCCATTCTTAATGCAAGCCAAGCCCCTTATGGGAAAAAAAACTTTAATGGATTTTTCTATATCTTTCTACGTCTATTGGCAGGGATAAATGGAAGCTAGGGATGACAGCAATATCCAGGTAAATTATGGACTAATTACACCTCATGCATGGTCTTAATCCTCTAGCTTACCTGACTGCCTCAATTATTTACCATTAAATTTGGCTCAGTGACTACTCACTTTCTAAGAATAATGCATTGCCACAGGAGCCAAAGACTGTTTAATGCATCATTGCGTATACATCCTTACATGTTCCTTTGCAAAGACTTGTTACAGATGCATTTATGCACTTTGCCTGAATTACTTACAAAAACATAATGCAAACCAGATGTTCAAACCTTTCACATGAAGGAAATGCTTTTGCACCTGACTGTTTGTTATGCAAGAGGGTTAATTTATATGTATTTTTTTATAATTCAAATATATCATTTGTTGCAGAAAAATTGTCACATTTAACTGGCAGCAAAATTTTTAAATTAAAATATAATGTTATACGATTGTTTATGACATTTGGAAAATAAAATAAAATGGAATGGCAATCACTTAAATTATTATGACATTTCTAATATAAATTAACTTCCCAGAATAAATGACACTAAGATTTCCACCTGATTCAACGCATAATGAAATGCAACAGTCCATTATAATCACTTCTTACTGATGATGTCATAAAACTATGCAAATATAAATATGCTCATTCAAACTAAAGACACCCACTGAAACAATGCTTTCACTATGGAAATTTTATCCATTGCAATATCTGTATGCAGAGCTTACTATAAGTAAGAAGCTTGCGAGACCCAGGTGAACAACAACTCCAGTTGATGACAAAACATAGTAGTTAAAATGGTTTTTTACATTCGCCATAATTTAAGAAGTAATGATAATTTCCTTCTCTTTCGCCAGAATTCTCCAAGTATAATTCATCACTACATACTTTTTCTCTTTTAGACTGCTAAAGTATGAATGCCCCATAGATATTTGACAGTATTATACAGTAGATGCTAGGGGTGAATCTCTGGAACTGTTAAATACCAACCCCGTCCAAGGGTATTATCAGCTAACCCAGTGCGGGTGTAAATTTTTGAGTTCATATTCAGTAAAAAATCTATTATTTCACTAATTTCATGTTTACAAGACCAATTACCGTACAATTATGTCATATAATCATAGTAATGCTAAAAGAAAAAAATTTTAAGTAGTCATTTGCCACAGCTTATATGACTACTAAGGCAACCCGTAACACAAATACATTTTCCCTTTCACTGAGTATTCCGTGGAAACCTACCTTAATCGGTAGAATACTATAATAATAATATCTTGCAAGAAAATTATTTTCCACAAAATATTATTGATTTCAATCACAGATAAGTATTTTAGAGCGACTGTGTTATTTTAGAGTTACTGTGGACTCTAATATCTAGGGATTGGGAGTCGCGAACCATGGGGAAGTGTTTCTGGTATGAGTTAGTTGATTATAGAACCATAACCATAGAGGGAAATTTTATGACCGTTGTTACGACAATACAAAATATAACTGTTGATTAGCAGCAACTGAAATGTATGGATACCAAGTTTTGTTTACCATTTCATAGTTTTACGTTCGCAAGGATAGTAGGCCATCAATTGAACAAAATGATCAATACCCCCAAGGAACAAGTATATTTTATGACTGCCTCTGGTTTTGATCTCATTACCCCGCAACGATTCTGTACGCCAAGAAGTTGGCTGCCAAAGTCTGAGCTAATCATGTAAAAATCACGCTTGTCTTTCCATTTGAGTATGCGAACCCCCTTCTCGTTCCATCAGTGTGTAACCTTACCTTTTTTAGATAGCACAACCGTAGGGTTAAGTTTTCTGTTGCCTCTTAGAGTTCCAGTGCAATAAACTTTATCATGTATGAGTTTTACGTTTGTATTGAAGTTATCGAGATACACGGAATATCCAGTTCTCTTGAAGCTTTCTAACAATTTGTGAATTACTTAGTTCATGTGACCTAAACCACCAACCTCTCATCCTAATTTCCCTATCATCCTAAACACCAGATGGTTCTGTCAGCATTTAAATTTTTATGCTATATGATGATGATTATGTGATGATGTTTTACAAGCATATATTGGTGGAAGACTGGGTGCCCCCTCCATGAAACCATTGGCTCATCTGCGCTTAGATCTATGTTGGGAGAGTAGATGCCAGCCATTTTTTATGGAAAATCTCAATAAGTGGTCGCATTATATGAAGACTGTCTTCAAAAGCAGGCTCATTGTCGTTGAGCATTTTAGAATAATACAGGGCCTACAAAATACCCCGGAAATGATCACAGGTCATGACTTCAGAGATGAATTTTACGTCAAAAAGATTTCCTTTCCTCCAATAATCATTCAAACGACCAATATTGACAGTACCCATAGGGGAGAGGAGACCAAGGAACACTTCCAATTCGTCCCTCAACATAAGTAAAAAAAGCAATAAAAAAGAGAGATGAATCCAAGAAAGATAGCTTCCTTAGCGACACTAGGGGTTCAATGGATGACGATGGACCGAAAAAAGAACTCTAACCAACGGCGACAGGATGGGGGAATCGAAAGAACCGTCACAGGCCGGTAATTGTGTAAGCAGTCAGGGCTGGGAGGCAGCTTGACTGCTTAAGAAGTCATCCGCATGGAAAGTGTTAAAGCTGGTAATAGCACATGGCATCACATTTAGTAAGATTACATGCATTACTACACTAGTTTGAATTGAACATAAGGCACCATCAGTTTTGCATAAAATATATACTTCTGGCCAAATTTTATTTCGGCCCTTTATCTTTCATTTTAAAAACCTTTTTCCCAACTCAATAGTTTTGACCACAGATATTTACAAGCAATGCTTCTTCAAGTACTACTTCACTGTACTTGTACTCTGCAATTTCTCACCACAGGATGCTAATACCTTACAGAATTTGCACATAGCCACACTAAAGTCAGTGACTAATATGGCAAAATGCCTCAACATTTTGATTTATTCATTCGCAGCCTTTACATTTGCTATGAGATGAAATTTTAAAACTCCAAATAAAACAGAAGTACAATGTGCACTTCATCGCGCTTTACGTATTTCAGACGTAACTTCGACATATTCATCGTTCAGAAAGCCAACATTAGTTTGGATTTAAACCTCTCTAAGAAAAGATTCTCTCCGTGCTTTTGATTACAATAAAACGCAATGGCATAAGATCTTACTTTGAAGGACACAAAGAATTTTCCTTGGGTAACTTTGCAAGTGACTGAGAATTTTATGGATTTGGATACGAGGTTATAACAACTAGTCAGTTCACAGTTATTCAAGGGAATTGAGGATTTGAATTCTGATCCCTCATGATGGATTTCATTCAGCTTCAAGAATTTTCTTCCAAATGACCATTTTATTATGCTTGAAAACATTTTAAAATGAGATTCAATTACAAAAAGTAGTAATACCATACTTCTCCTAGGGCAGTCCACTCTCAACTTATGAAAAAAATACATGCACTAGAAGTGTGTCTCCGTTTTACTCCCTTACATTTTGCACTAAAGGAAAGAAGGTACCAATTTCTTAGAAATAAGGTACTAGGTACTTCTAATTGCATTTTCCATGTTGCTGTAATTAAGGCTAATGATTATGAAATTTTAAAATACATTTTTACCACAATACTAGACCATTTGATTTAGAATCTTATACGTGACAAGTCCGCAAACCATTTTTCTAAATTGGTTTCTTGAATGGCTACTGGGTGGTACACATCACTTTAGCGAGGTATAATACTATAGGACACAATGGGAACTCGACAAGCATATGAAGAGTAAGAATAAGCACAGTTTTAATATTCACACTCCCTCCAAGTATTTATTTATGGATTTGAAATTTTTGCAGCAAGCATTTTGAAAATTACTCCAAAATGCTCATAGATCCCAAAACAAAATTCATTTCCTTTTGTGGAGATGAATTGAACAACAAGGATGTCCTAAACAGCTCCTTCACTATCATCATCAACACATAATGCAAATCACTGAAATGTACTGTCTTTTTCACTCATTCTAACACGCAATACCTCTTTCAGTCACCAAATTGATGACCACTCACTCACTAGCATCAATGCATACAAGGGACGATGACAGGATCTACTGTTCATTTATTTCTCTACTTATAATCATCTTCAAATCACTCACACAGGTTTCCAGTTCAGCATTTACTCACACACACCACTTTCAAACAATTAAGTAAAAAATTAACAGCTACTCAAATGCAAATTTTTAGTCTTTCAATTTTTGCTCTCCTTCTTTTCCTTGTCAGGATCCCCGGTTGATTCACCAGATGTTTCAGATGACCCACTACCTCCACTTGTGCTTTCTCGATCAGCGGCCATCTGTAAAAATAATGAAATTTGATTTAAACTACAATTGACTTTTTAGTTTGCATAACTTTCCATAAGGATCACAAAGGTGCAATAAAACTGAGCATTAAAGCGATTATAATTTTCCATTAAGATACTATTTTAGTGTGTGGAAGACATCCATGAAAATTAACAGGTAGATTTTCATGACAAAACTTTTTTTTTGTTAAATTTTCCAAAACAAATCATCTAACCTTCTTGTAAGCCATTTCAAAAAGTTTGAGAGACGCTTGTTGTAAAGCATTGGTTGCCTTCCTAATTTCCTCAGGGTCCTTTTCATCCTTCTTGGCAACAATATCACGCACTTCTGCAATCTGCTCCTTCAATTTGGCACACTGAAACAAGATCAATAGCAAATTGCACTCCATAAAATATACTTTCACAATTATGTAGTAACATAGCACAACTGAAGTGCAATTCCACTTCCAAGTTTGAATCTTTAATTATTATAACATCATAAAAGTTGTAAGGCAGTGAGGTAATTACTAGTGTACAGCTGCAACTGTAAGTATGAGCATTTTGAGTGAAGCAAGATACCTATACACAAATTCACCAGGAAACACTACCATTAAATATCTGGCATAAGAATCAAGACCTTGGACAGCACACAAGTAAATACATGTTGTAATGTAGGTTAACAAGAATAAACAAGCATTTGAGGTCAAGAAGTAGATGTGTGTTTAACATACTAATAGCAACCAATAAAAACAATTTACTGCGTCCACAATCTGAGTAACACGCTAAAGTATGGCCTCTCCAAAGAAAAATATCACAAAAAAATCAAAAGGAAAACAAAAAAAATTAAGGAGAGACAAGGAATTTGTCCATTTATGCTTTGATCACGATAGAAAACTATATAAGAAGTAACCTTACTCTATAACAGGAAAATAAATGATGATTCATACCTCATCTTCTGGTAATTGGCTCTTAAATTCATCCATTTTACTCTCAGTGTCATGAATGATGCCTTCAGCTTGATTGACAGCCTCAACCCGATCCTTCTTAACTTTGTCTTGGGCAGCATACTGTTCTGCATTTTTAACCATATTCTCAATTTCATCCTTGTTAAGGCCACCAGAAGACTGAATAACAACTAAGAATAAATTTGAAAAAGAATAACAATATCACAAATAAATACTTGAACCAATACACCAAAATGAATCAATGGCTAATAATGAAAAACAAATGCCATTAAATAATTGAGGACAATGACTCACTCTGTTGTTCCTTGCCGGTTCCCTTATCTCTTGCTGACACATGCACGATCCCATTGGCATCAATATCAAATGTGACTTCAATCTGAGGAACTCCACGAGGAGCAGGAGGTATTCCAACCAGTGTAAACTGTCCTAGTAACTTGTTATCACCAGCCATTTCTCGTTCACCTTGATGTACCTTAATTTCAACCTGAGTCTGGCCATCAGCTGCCGTGGAGAAAACCTGCAGCATTGATGACACGATAATACCCAGTTTTAAGGCACCTTCTCGAGGCATAAATTAAGGAAAATGCTAATACACCAAAACAACACAATTTGAACTACAAAATGAATTTCAAATCACAGAGAAAAATTTTTATGGCTGAAAACTATGATAGTTAGAATTATCATAAGTAATACCATCGCAGTCGAATTCACTTTTCTTAAAAAAATTAAAACTCACCTGACTTTTCTTAGTAGGAATGGTTGTATTACGAGAGATAAGTCTGGTAAAGACACCTCCCAAAGTTTCAATACCCAGAGAGAGAGGTGTCACATCCAAAAGAAGAACATCTGTTACATCTCCTGCAAGCACACCACCTTGAACAGCTGCCCCCACAGCAACAGCTTCATCAGGATTCACAGCTCTACTAGGTTGTCGGCCAAATATGTCCTGAACAGTAGCTTGAACCTAGAACAGATTAAGTTGTACCTTAGATAAGCCCTCTTACTATTCACACTTGGGCTCCAGTATTTTTTCAGGCAGCAGATCCAAAAAGCCAGACAAGTATGCTTCAGTGAGTCTATCAAAAGACTACACCATTGAATTAATTGTACAGATAAAAATTGATACTGACCAAACATATACTGTGCATATACTGCACTTCCTAAATCTTTGACTACATACCTGCCTTTCTGAGAACCTTAAAAGATCCATTAACTCCTTGAGTGGGACTTAAACTGTAATCTAAATTGCTCCCACTAGGGCCACTCATTCCAGATAGGTCAAAGGGTAAGAGCCAGACAAAAATAGTCTAAGTCACTCAGGGTCACATTAAATAGAGTTGGTATGGACACGAAAATCCCTCTCAACGATTTCTTTCTCAGACATAAAGGAAGTAGAAAAATAGAACTGAGTGAAAAGGAGGATGGAATCTTAGCACCTACATGACACCATTTAGGGCAGGAGTTCTGCCCAGCAGAGTTCCAGTTCTAGTGCAGCAAAGTCTCCATAATCTTCATCAAATGAAATTCTTATGAAATTATCACCAGATCAAGATGTGATAAACAGGAGACAAAGATAGAGAAGGACTAAATGTAATGACATGGAATGCTAGGAATAAGACAAAGGAGGGGACATGATAAAACTAATACCAAGTAGGTCATTGCATTTAACAAGCTAAACAACATTTAGCCGTGAGAAGCTGAATTAAGACAACATAACGATGGCAAGTTCAAACGACAAGTACAGTAGAATCCTGATTTAAGGTTTTTCAGGGGGGACAAACTTTAAAACACTAAATGCGGAAAAACACTAAATGAGGACCTGCCATTTTTTTCAGGTTTTAGGGTCTGTAATGATTGAAATGGCTTTTTATGAATAAAAAGTATTATTTTACGTAACTAAAAGGTGCTGCATGCTGCAAAGAATTCATTGATTAAGTGTTTTCAGCCCTATGAAGGTTGGATAATACTTTTCAGGAATCAGCTAAAAGAATGGGTAGTAAAAATAAGTAATGAGAGGATGACAATTGTTTTAAAGAAATATTTTAAGAAAATTTTAATATGCATCAACTGAAAAGCATTCCAACACGGAATATTAATATGGAAATTAGTGATTCCCTTTTTACGTACATTTCAGGGGCTCGATGAAATTAAAATTTTTTTTTCTGTAAAAGCGACATGTAGGTGACTATAGCATTTCTAATATAGTAAGAAAAGGTGTAACTAGGTACTCGAAAAATCGTCATTGCATCTAAAAGATGAGTGAAATAAAGGGACAGCAGAAGATCGCTAACCCCGAAATCTAAACTACCGAATATCTAGTAAAAGGGAGGTTTTCTGGAATTATACCAACTTAACGTTTTCTGTTGCCTCGGCGAAACAAGGGATTTATTAGCCTTTAAAAAGACTCCTATGCGCACATTTTGGATTTCGAGGTCATCCAAAAAAGTAGAATCTTATTTTAGGATGCGTACAAGTCGATGGTGATTCAAATCGATGGTAACACCAGATTCGTTGTCATATATCCGCGGCCTTATGCAGGTCGAATGGAGCCGGGAGAGTTGCTTACGCGGCGCGCTGATCACCTTGACTCCGACTCGCCTTGTTTCTCGGCAGCTTTTAATAAAATTTGGTTGGACCTTGAATAACGATTAGCTAAACTCTGTTAAGTGAGAAAGTTTAATCTGCAACAGAACTGTATCTCATCCGAAAAATTGTCAGTGCCTCTGGAGTTAGGCAATTTCGTCAGGGTTATGATGTCGAAGTCAACCACCAAGGGATACCTGCCGGATTTTCGTATTTGTCCTTGCTCATCTATTCTACCGTGAGTATGAGGTAATTTTTTTTCCATTATGAGCGATTTATTTTGATTCATGGACCGTGATAGTTCGTCAAAACTCCGATTGTCATTCTCTTTTGACATTAATTAGCACCAAATAGATATTTTTGAATCGACATCGATATCAACCAGCCGTATGTCGGTAAATTGGCTCCGGGATATCTAAATTACGATGTAAAATAATGTTGTTCCGCAGGGAAAGAATGCTCTCACTCACGGTCATGACGGGGAAACACTTCCTCTTGTTCTTTTGCTCTTCCTCTGTGGAAACTGACCTTGGAATGGATTACAGAAAGAATCTTCTAGTGAACTGCGCAATTGATATTGGGCCTCCTCTTTTGAAAAGAGAAAGTAGCCGACTGGAAAAATATCGGGCTAATAATGGACTGCCCGTAGAAAGTAGAGTTGAAAGGGGCATAAGACATCAATTGAAAACATTAGGTACGAGAAAACATTATTGTAGCGGCCCTCGGAGGATAACTCGTGTCATCAGTCGTCACGTATCATCGAAGTCAAGTTCAAGAAGTGAAGGATAAGGTAGTTCGAGGTTATTAAGGGATGACTTTGCTCCATTAGATCGGATCTGATACAAAAAGTGCCTGGTATTTGGATCAGAAGGGGAGCGAAACATTACGAGAAGACAAATCACCCAGCTTGCGAGTTGAAGGTCGCAGCGCTGCGCTCGCGGAAGAAAGCAGTTGAAGAAGCGTTCCCCTGTAGATTCTATCGACTCTTGATAAACTTTCATGAGACTATTCCTGTTGATGAGCATAAATTCGAAGATTTGGATGAACCGTCATGAAAAAACGTTAAATCGAGCAAAAAAATCTTGAGCGGGACAAATTTTTACGACCATAAATGCGGAAAAACGCAAAATGCGGAAACACTAAATACGGATAATTTTTACATTGTCCTAATAGGGAATGAATCGGGACCCAAAAAAATAAACGCTAAATGCGGAAAAACGTTAAATGCGAAGACGTTAAATCCGGATCCGACTGTATCTCAAAAATAGCAAATTTTCAGGAGAGGAAAAAAAATATTATTTTTTTCTGTTTGTACTAAAACTAAAATTAAAAACTAAAAATTCATAAAACTGAAGAAGAAGCATACATTTGCCAACAAGGGGTTGTTTTTTGCTTGAATTTCATTTTTTAATGTTATTACACTCTGTTTAAGATACCTGTCAAATTGGCCAAATTTTGAGACACGTGTGGCTAGAACTTAGCCATCGATAAGCTATCCATACCAGGGCACATGATACAAATTGACAGCAGAAACTGACCAGGTGCTTAAGCCCTTTTTAAAGGAAAACCTTCCAGTTTGCAAAAATAATCAATTATTTACTACTTCATATACTGACACCATAGTATTGTAGCGAAAGAAACTTATTCACTCATCAATAAAATATCTTAGAGAACTCTCAAACTGTAGTAAGTCTTGCAATCCTGAAGCCTGACCGATACTTTTGTTTTCTCCCACATCCCATGAAAAACTTCTCGTTGGGTCAATGCAAAAAAGAATGTATAAAAAAAAACATGACACCTTACAATAATCATTATTAGCCACTAAAAAGGGTGAACCTACAAGCTCTGTCCACATTACACTTGCCAATTACAATGGCTATTATCACAACTAGTTTAATAGCCATTAGCATGCCAGTGACACTTCTGATGAAAAGTGGCTTGTTTATAAGGCTGCGGCAAAAGTCGGAACTAAGTGGCAGCACCTGCACTCCATCCACACAGATGACGTCATGGCATTGAACTCGGTGCAAATTGGGGATAAATCTTTGGATAATACGTAGGATACCAGACAAAGAATACCAAATCTCATTATTTTTAATTCAATAACCACTCTTGCACCTGAACTGTAAGAGCTTAAGCAGGGGTTCGAAGACTCCTGTAAATTAATATTGCAAGTTATATGCTGATGTACCTTTCCCTTAGGCAACAACCTAGCGGTGGAATGGATTGTGGGTTCCAATACCCCTTGAGAGGACTACATGTAAATTACTCTCGGTAGGGCAACCAATGCTAGACGAAAGGAAGTCCACGTGAAGGTGTCACGAAAAAAGTGTTGGAATAGACATGGGTTACCCTACCTCTTCCCTGAACACATGGAATGAAATAATATGACGCTCGGAAACTCATTCAACTGGAACTGGCACTAATGAGTGGGTACTTTTCTGGAAAATAATACATTCAAGTCGCACCCTACAAAATCTTTGATTTTATCTAGTGCCAGTTTCGACCCAATGTTGTGGGTTAAACCCCCCCCCCCCCCACTTCTCCCTCCCATAGATCTAACACAGAAATGTAAATCCAAGCCAAGAAATATTATGAAGTAATAATATTAGAAAGTTATGCACGTGAGTTAACATATGATATATTCTGATTTCTTGTAATTTTTATCATTTACCCAAATCAAACAATCAATTATTATTTACGCACGTTGTCTATCATTTTGGATTGCTTTCCGGAATCAACAAGAGCTATCTTTTCCTGACAGCAATATTTTTAGTGGCATCAACATGATTGTACTCTTTTTCCCACTGCTCTTTTCTGCCTACCTACTGTTGATTGAGAGGAGATGTAAAAATACACATGTAAGGCCTCTACATGAAGTGATAGCACCTATCGCTCTTCCCTTACTTTCTTCAGAGCAGAGATTCACCTATAGAGGATTACTCCTCTAGATTGAAGAGCAAGGACGTTGAAAATGCAGCTTCTAAGTAGCAAGCAATCACTGATTATTGCCGTAAAATGAAAGGGTTCAGAGGAGGAAATTTCCTTTTCGTGACTGAACAGATACTATTCATTATTGATCCATTCCATTGTCATTTTTTTAAACTAAAGGTTATGGCCTGAAAACTCAATACAATAATGACATAACGATCATAAGATAACAATTGTTAGCCCTCAAATTCATACACTTGTGCTGCTGGCCAATCTTCAGAATCCATAATGGAATGGAAAAGATACAATTCCACAAAAAAGTATATTCTATAGTATTTCTTCTGACTCATAGCTTAAATGAAGTATGCATAAATGTTTTCAAAAAGTGATGTTAATTATTTAAACTTAATCATTACAACCCTGGGTTTCAACTACTACACAGTCATTATCAAGATAGCTTGATGATGAAATCTGACATTAACCAACATATACTGAGCAAGAGAAAATATCAAGGTATCTTGATTATGATTTAGTAGTAGTTGATTAATTTTATGAATGATAAAGTTTTGTGGAACATTACAAAGAGATTTACTTTGAGTACACCTATAAGGTAAGCACTATGAAAAAAATCCGTATTAGTACTATGAAAACATGCTTTCTACCCATTTCATGATGAATGAAGCAAAGAAATGAAGTTTTGCAATACCAACAATTCAAGACTTTAACTGGTTTAAATACCTTGCATAGGGAAGTTTTAAGATGACATTATGTACTAGCACGATGCATTTAAAGTTATCTGGCAGTATGGGAGTGGCAGATATTGAAAATGCAAGTGTAATTACCTTAGGCATCCGGGTCATACCACCAACAAGGAGTACTTCTCCAATATCAGACTTCGATACTTCGGCATCTTGAAGTGCTTTTTGACATGGAGCTACTGTTTTCTTGATCAGGTCTCCAACTAGACTTTCCATTTTGGAACGAGTCAACTGCAATGAAAATTACGTAATAAAATCAAATCTTAAGTCTTAACAAAACTTTGTTTTTACGTATAGATAAATCCTTTCATTGCTGTATTATAAATGTGACATAACATATACTGAGCATGAGCATATAAGCCTTTCTTGGTATTAACTTCAAACTAAAAAATATACGAACTTCCATAAGATATCCAGAGAGTTATAAATTTAATAAGTGCATTCTTGAATCTTTGAAGAGATAAAATCTTGTTTCAAGGTAATTATCAGAGTTAGAGTGAATATTGGTTTAATATAACTTCTAAGGGCCGGTTTTATAATGTCTGGTTAAACCTCACGTTAAGTTGACGTGGAGATTACGGTAACGTGGAGTTTAACGAGAGGTTGTGTTTTATAAAGCAAATCCTACCGCCGGTTGGCTGATGGGAACTTTAACGAGAGGAAAGCGCAGCTACTGTAATTCTCATACCAACAATTGATCGCGAAAAGTGAAACAGACGAAAGTCAAAATTGAAAAAAATCGAGTTGGAGAGTGGTGAAAGCATGGAGAATACATTATATTGTAATGTGTAATGTATTAATCATGGGTGAAAGAATTGTTTACGTTTGTTTTGAAGTGATGGTTAGCTTTGAAAACGAAGATGACGCTAATATTTTCGGTTTTAATCGTTGACGATCTTATGGTCAATCATCAGTGTGTCGTTAAAATAAAAATACTCGCCTCGATCTGTGAATATTTGGCATGTACAAGTGTTAATTGTGTGAACCATAAATTACACGGAGATAATGAATTACTATTTGTTAATGGATTGAATCAAGGTGGAGTCCCTTTGCAAGAAATAGTGGTAGATTAACCTTGTTTGTGCTTATTATTCGAGAACGAAGATTCTCATTTGTATTGTGAAACCAATTGAAATGGTTTTCTATTGAGTACGCCACCAGAGCGATTTTAGGAACATTTTGAGGCTACAATTTAATCATAATGACGATAAATTTTAATCATACTTTTGCAGTAAGATATATCTTCTTAGCGTTAGTATGGCCGTTACGCTAATTTATTATCATCTCTGCGTTCCCTACGGAATTAGGAACAGCCTGCAAGTTGTGAATAATCAAAGCCTTTCCCGTTTTCAAAGTACTCACCATGGCCATAATTTAAATAACAGAATTTATAACCAACCACCGTCTAATAGAAAAATTCATCAGTGTTCATTAAAACGATAACGAGGCTTCTGTCACAATGATGTCATTGTTATGATCAATTCATGGTAATTCCTTTGATGATTTTTGTGTTTTTATAGAGCATTTTCAGTTTTATTAAAATTTTCACAATGAGGAGGTATATTCAGCCATGTGCCACTCGTGTTACAGACACGAAAAGAATTGAGCCATATAATTGTCAGCTAGCAGCAGATATTTCATAACTTTAAATTATCTCATCTTTTTTATGATTATATATATACATATACTGTTAAGAAGCAATATGTTTCATGAAATCCATAATCTCTGGCAAATAAATTTTCAATAAGGTACAGAACTAAGTTTAAATTTCTTCATTAGAGATACCAAAATCTATTGCATGACACCAAGTAGCCCTTACCATTGAAGTATAAAGTGAAACATATTTTGATACTGGCTGTCAATAGTGTAGTTGATATTGTATAGGGATGACTGTGAGTCTTTATGGTAATGCCATTGAGAATGTATTCATTGCCATTTTAAATTGAATGGATGTTCAGAAATCACTGATTATGAACATAGCTTCACAGTCAAAAATTATAATTAGAGAAGAATGAATAAAGTTTGAATAACTTATGCATAACCCTACCACAGTTACTTCAAGGGCTCCTGCTATCCAATTATTAAATAAATGTACAGTTTGCAGCAAACCTTTCATACTTTACAAGTAGGCTGCATGTTGTTATAAAAATATGCATCTGTAACAAATATTGCAACTCTTTTTGGCTCATAGCTTGGGATGGGGGATCTATTCTTTATGTTAATACTATTTTTGCAAACCTTGTGTAAGAATAAGTTTTAAGTGCTAACATAACTAACTTCATATCTAATCAACAGCAAAGGCTTGTGTTGTATTTAAGATTCAAGGGAAAGAGATGGGGTGCAAAGATATTAAAGTTTCTGGGTTCAATTTATAAAAAACCTGTCAAAAAACATATCTAATCAGAATGAAAGCATTAATTTTCAACTCTCAGTGGTGTTTATGAATACTATACTATATATGTGATAGATATTTTCTTTTATTCTCAGCCCACAAAATATGAAGCTTTCATTGAACATGTTTTAAATATTTAGCAGATTACTAAATTATACAAAGACAGTAGTGGATCCAGGATAGGGACAAGGGGGTGGGCTAGGTGAGGTTAAAATTCCAGCTGTAGTGGGAGTCGGAAATAAACCACCATTCTATCTAGTGTAAAGTGGATACCCAAGGGGAGTAAATTGGATACCCTCCTTAGCCCCCCCCCTCCATGGATCCGTCACGGTACAAAGATACAGTTATTTATACAGCATTTAAAGAATTTATTTGTATCAAATGCAAAGCATAAGGACTCCATCATGATGACTCCTTCATTGCAACTGTCTTTTGGGATATGAGTTTTCAATAGAATTATGTTGTTACATGTAGTCACAGTAAGTAATTTTTTTTACTACCTACTTCTGGGGTAATCCTTTTGATTGCTGTACCAAGTCATCTCTGAATGCACCACACTGACATCACCCACTTATAATTAATGTATGTGCTTCCACTATCATAAATGCAATAGTATGACTTCCTCACAGAATTTTACCGTACCATGTTCTATTTATGAAGTGATCATAGAAGCAATTTCCCTTACATCCACTCCACTTCCATAAATCTATTAAGAAAATTTGCCTATGTGACATGAACATAGACTGTTTCTCATTACATACGTTGCAGCTATGCATGTTAAAATATATCTTTAGTGATGCAGATCGCAGCGAGACAGATGAGACAGAGATAATCCTTGGAATAAATAAAAAGAGGAGAATTAATGGGAAAATCACAGGACCAAAGTGCAAATAGAAGTCTGGTTAAGATATATGGAGTAAGGTTTGCTATGGAACTGGTATTTTTGACCCAGAAGGAGGATAAGAATGTATAGATACAGGAATGTATAGATAAGATTGACAGAGGAAAAGGAAGTAGGAAGTGCTAGACGAGATAAATGAGGCAAGGGTATTAATGCAGGAGATGAATGTGAAGTGTTCATCAAGCTTGAAATGCCGACAACAGGGATTAAGGTAAGGATTTTGAGTAACAAGCAAGGGTAGGGAGACAATGGTTCTGGAATAAATGGAATAACCATGTATGTTACTAAGAAATATGTCAACCTTAATGAGTAAATCACTTATAACAGTAAGGAATGGAATGAGATATCAAGTCATGCATGATTATAAGTGTTGATGATGTTATACCTAATCGATTTTTTGAACGTATGCACTCATTAGTGACAGTTTAATGGATGGAGCATGAAAAAATTAATAAAAGCTACGTATGGGATTGAAATCCCAAGAAACTAACGAGTGTACCAGATATGTGATGTAAATTGGCTGTTATAGGAATATGTCTTCACTTATCCTTTGAAGACTTATTAAACATATTAGTTAATTAAACGTCGACAAGTAGTAGTAAGGGTTAATATTTTAGGAAGAAACCATACCAAGGATCCCACTTAAGACTTTGATAGAGTCATTAGTAAAATTAGACATTGCAATACTTCCACTGATTTTATTATAATAAAAATCAGTGGAAATACTGCAATGTTTTATTTTACTAATATGAAGAACTTCCACCATATCTTGCTCAATATCATACAAGGTACTTTGAAAGAGCTTATCGATGAAAAAATTTCAGTGGTCACTGATAAGCATAGAAAATAATGAATGGAATGGTGGTGAATGCAGTCATTTCCTGTAAATTCATCCTCATGAGCAAATACATATGTACACAGACAACAGCTTTCCCCAATAGCAAGCAAGAGTAGCCCAGCTGGCTCAATATTGTAAGAAATACAACTGACTCTGATTGTTTCAAACATTCCCTTAGCAGACAATGCTTGAGAACCTCAATAAATATATTCCCTTAGCAGACAATGCTTAAGAACCTTAAAATAATATTTATTTGATTGATCTGGCTTTGATATCATATATTCCATAAGTCTTCAGGTACAAGGGTCCAAATTCTCTTGAATTAAGGCTCAAATGTATGGAATAAAATTAAACTTTTTCAGGATAAGTATCGAATTGTTTATTTTCACCATATTAAAACATTCAAGCCTGAAATAAGATAAGTATTGGTAACCAAATTGGCACTCTTATATTTTAACATGAGATATCTAGATGGGCACCACTGATTCTATGGCTCTGAAGCTACTTTTGATGGCAGATGCACCACTGATTCTATAGCTCTGCAGCTACTTTCGATGGTAGATAATTTGCTAGGAGGTTTTAATAGTACATAACCTGTGTTTGGCTACGAACAGCACTTAGGCAATAAAGTCGCAATTTTTTCCGTTGAAGGCTACACATTAGAACGCTCAGAGAAGAGAAGACTTTTCTTGCTTAAGGTGCCTTTCCAAATCTTTTTCTATCAAAAGGATAAGAGGTCATTACTTTAGTCACAAAACGTACAATAATTAGTAAACTTCCACACTCCAAAGGCTCATTTGCCTCACAAATTCATTGATATATCATACCATCTTATGAGCAAATCAGTCATTCTTACTTTTTTACCCACACGAGCTGTATTGGTTGTATCAATTTGCCTTCCTCAGCTTCCAAAGAAAACTCAAACAGTATCTTGTATACATTACGTACGAAACGTGCTAAATACTTTCTTTTTCACGCAATATTTCACTTGCCTCACTTATTCCTATATATTTATCTCCAAGAAATACAAAGCCGTACACCAAATATTGTTAATGGACTTACCTACAATTTTTATAGTAGTACTTTGACAAACATCCTTTGGAAAAGGAAATACGAAAATACTTTCACCTCATAACATATATCCTCAGAAGTAATTATGAATTCTATAGTGACATCACATGCTAGTAAATCAGAATGCAATCAGTAGATACGATCTTTTTCTCTCTTTCGATTGCCAAATACGAAACTTGGCTGTTCTTCTAATTCAAACTGTCTTTGTAAACACCGACACATTTTGAAATCGTTGATGAAGTCAGCAAAACCAGGTAATAACAGATTTCTATACCTACACTCCTGTTACACCTCCTTCCTTCCCTCCGATATGAAACTCTAGTATTTTTCATCAACTCACTTGGCTGGCACAAATCATAACAAACTCCTACGCCGGCACAAATATTGCATAACTTCAACATTTGCAGGGGTTTAGCACACGATCTCCGACTGCAGTCCATAGAATAGACAATATTATTTATTGGATGGTGATTATTATCAAACTTGAGATGTTTGTAAGGATTTCGTAGCGAATACCGTAGAATAGTGGTCCGTTCCGGATATATCACCGGTCTTATGGAAATATTTCACTTATTACATTGCTATTGTGGTGCTAAAAATATTGGAAATTGATTGCTGATATCGTAGATACGGATAAAAACGGAGGATGCTGCGCTTGGTCGATTATTTCTTCCGTATATTATCGTAGGGTTCTTCAGCATTTCAAAACATCCGCCATTTTCAACAATTTAAACTTTACGTTAACTTTTTACCCGAGGGAAATCCATGGTTTAGCTTGACTACCACTTTAACGCTCAGATTTGGCTTAACCATCGATTATAAAACAGAATTCTGGGACTTAACCGACGCTTAGCTTAAACTCCAGTTTAACCAGACATTATAAAACCGGCCCTAAGTAAACCACCCAATTTTTAGATATTACCAAAATATATGGCATAGAATTTCAGAGAAATTTAACCCATGATATTTTGAGGAAATAACATAACATTCTTCAAGTTTTATTTTGATAAATACGTTACCACCTGCAATGAAAATCATCATCCCATATTAGGGTTAAGTTTATTTCTGATACTGAGGTGTTTTTCAATTACAACTTAATAAATTAACTTGGGTAAAACCAATTCACTTTACCACCCGAGCAAAGGCTCGACAATATTTTAAATAATAATAGTATGGTGACAAAATTTTTACTTACTCATATAGTGAAATAAATATGTAATTATTTAATTCGTTGCCTCATTGCTATTTCAGACTGATACTTTATGTGAACATTATATGGGCATACTTTCTTGGATCATATTTTCATAATATGCATTCAAAGCAGTCATTATTACTGCTTTCTGGTGCGAAAAGACTATCCCATACTGTTGTGTTACAAAAAACGGCAAATACCTTGAGATTCATATGCTTGGGTCCAGAGGAATCCATTGTGAGATAAGGTAGATTGATATCAGTCTGAAGGGATGATGACAATTCTATTTTAGCCTTTTCTGCAGCCTCCTTTAAACGTTGCATTGCCATTGGATCTTTTGTGATATCAATTCCTTGCTGAAAGAGGAATTATATTTGTACATACAAATAGAACTGTAATAACTACTATTAAAAGAGACATTCATTCATACAATAGTACAGAAAATGGAGAAATATAAAAAGGTTAAGGTGTATCTTAGAAAACACATACTTACATCCTTCTTAAATTCTTTGACCAAAAATTCAACCAAATGATTGTCGAAATCTTCTCCACCTAAGAATGTGTCTCCATTTGTTGATTTTACTTCAAATACACCCTTTTGAATTTCTAATATAGAGATATCGAATGTGCCACCTCCAAGATCATAAACAGCAATGCTGTAAAGAGAATACAAATAAAAAATGAAAAAACAAAAAACTGATACATTTACAGATCTGATTGGTTTAGGACAAGCCAATACTTTTAATAAAAATATGTATACAAGGATTTTTGCAAAGTTCTGGTCAAATTAGTTTTAATTCAGGTAACACTGAAGTACAATTCTCTTTATTATACAGTAAAACCTCTCTTAACACATTCAGTGTGGATGACATATATATATGTCATGAGGGCTTTTCCACTCACGCGGAAGACATAAATGTATGTCTTAGGGAGTTCGTTTTTCCGCTGGTCACCAGGGTGCACCGAGCGCGCCTACCTTTTCTTTTTCACCCTGCCGCAGTTCGGAAGTGACCTTATATCAGTGCGGAAGTGCCCGTTTCGAGTTCTACGTGTTCATTCATTTTTTGAGTTTTTTTGTTTACTTTGGTGCTGTTTTTGGAACAATTTGGTAAGTTGATATTTTTCTTTTCATTTTCTTCACCTCTTATTATTATTATTTTCGTACATATCCAATCATATCTTACATATGCATTTTTTTCCTTGAATTGTTTTTTTTGCCATCTTTTTTAATTTATTCATATTCTATGTGCTATTTCAGAAATTATGATCAGACTTGCTTTTTGTTAAAAATATTTATCCCTGTTTCAATACTCAATATGTTATAAAAATGATCTTAGTGGATAATGGGGATCAGCTCCAGAAAGATAGTTGAAGACATTTGTCCATTGACATTGGTAATGGAGCGTTTTCGGTTAGGCCCCTGGGACACAGCGTTAACAATGTCCGACCGTTATGCAAGAATTGTGTACAGTATTATGACCGAATGTCATACTTAATTGCGACTGTCGTCTTCTTCATGCAACAATCGACGGCCGTCGCAAACCTTTTCCTCTGGAGCAAATCAACACCGCTTCACATCACTTTAGGACATCGCTACAATCGTATGACAGAAACCGACCTTTAGAATAAAGCATGCAATTCAAGTAACGTCTAGATCAATGGGAAAATGTTGGCTTTCGTCTCTTTAAGTGCGAATATTTTTTATCCAAGATTGCGGCAAATGCAAAAGTTTCTCCTAGTTTTTAGATGATATTGAAATTTTTTATTTTATTTTCTTCTCAAACCACCGGATACAGCTCTTATTGGCCATTTTACACCGGGGTGTTCAACAAATGTAACTAGTAAACGTACACAAACAACCATGCCCTGGACCAGGGAAACCTACCCAGGCGGGACTCGAACCCGCGACCTCTCGTTTGGCAGGCGAGAACGTTTCCCCGCTGCCACCGAGGCCGGCATAAACAAATAAACAATGTGCATGAAACAAGAGTTACTACTGAGTCATATTCGAGATAATTAAGAGAGGCAAATTTTGGCTTTCATCTTATAGCGCGCACATTGAATCTTCCGTAATTTAAAGAAGTTATCCAAGATGGCGGCGAGGGAAAAAAAAGGCTTCTCGGAATTTACGTGTTGTAATTCTGTAAAGTATCTTGAACAACCGTCAAAAGAATGCGATTGAAGTACATAGCTCTAGATTTCATATCTTTGAGCATGTAAATATTGGGACATTGAGTTATCGTATTTACGAAAGTCAGCGTTAACATTTTTCGCAATTCGCCGCATGCCGCGAGTTAGGGTCGGCGGAAACACACCACGAATGGCTACGGTTAATAATGTCGAATTCTGATTGGCTTATTCAGTGGAAGTCTCTGATTGGCCCTACATCGCTACGAATATTAAATTATTCATATGAAAATAAAAATTAAACAGGAAAAATTTGTTATTGAGAGGTGAATTTCACTCGATCGCGCCAATATTTCATTTCGTTGATCGGGAGTTTTCGTAAAAGAGGAGTTCGTTTATCGGGGTTTTTCACTACTGTGTTTACATAGGCAATTGGACAGACCAATAGTATTTGTTCGTTGAACGGAGTTCTTCATTTAGCGGGAGTTTGTTAAGGTGAGGTTTTACTGTAATTGCTGAAACATGGGTTTGGGTATTGACTCATCATCCATGATAGACAATCACCAGACAAATACATATATAAGTATCAACATTAGAACACAGGTCTCAGTAAATGCAATTAATGCTAACCCTCAAACGAGCATGCTGGCATATCAAGTACACCAATCTTCAAAAACCAAGGATTTCAACATTCAATTCTGGTTTAGAACAGCCTAAGGTATTCTTACAATGTACTTTGACCGTCGGTTAAGTTGAAAAATTATCTTTTCCAACACATCCGCAATGAAATGAGTAATGCCTATAATGACTACATAGATCCTCTACTAGTTGAACTAAAGTTGATATTCAACTCTAGTTTCAGCAAAAACGGGCCACATTTTACCTCTGCTCAAATTTATAATCATCTGTCTTCTAAACTTAAAAGAATCTCTGAATTAATAACATTTAAAAGGCAATTTAAGTATTTTCTTCTTGAGAATGCCTTTTATAGTATTGCTGAATATTATGAACTGTAAATTTTAGGGAATGTACGTATGCCATGCATTAGTTTTGTGTGGTTTTATGTAATGATTATTTATGCTTCTCTCTAACATAATGAGATATTTTTTTTGACACCATTCAATGTCTCAGGAGACCACATGGAAATAAAGACTACATTATTATTATTACTAAGGACGTTCTGAAACCTTAAGTGGCCCTGAACCTATGGACAGGGACATTGGGTCATTCTACAGTGATGCTTACTGCCCAAGTAGGGTCCTCACTTCAAGTTGCACCAAAGTCCAAAAAGAGAAAATGGCAACTAAAACTTACATTTTATCCTCTGACTTGTCCATGCCATATGCCAATGCTGCTGCAGTGGGCTCATTGATTACTCTCAAAACATTAAGACCAGCAATCTGACCAGCATCTTTGGTTGCCTGAGGAGGAATGCATCATTCAGGTGAAAACTGATTTTGATGTAAATGAAGCACCAATTACCCCACATTCTCGTAGCCGAACATTTATCAATTGATCAGTTGTAAACAAGGACTCCAAAAGTGTACCTCATTTTGCATTCCCTTACTAGGTTTCCCTTATTCTTACTCTCCCTATTGCACTTGGGACTGAGGCTAAGGATGACTCTTTAAAATAAATTACATATCAACTCAAGCATATCTTTTGGATGAGAAAAGAAACATGCACATGCCTACAAGATCGATAAGCAAAAAAGTAACATTATGCACTGCATTGTAGTGAAGCCCATCTCACAGTAATTGTATTAAATTTATGGAAAAAAATTGAGATCTGAATATTACTAGTCATAATGGCAGATTTAAATGTTACTTAGAGAATTTACTATTACAGGGCGTGTTGGAGGAATCAATCTGATCACAGAACAGAGGATGAAACATAATGACAAGCGCCTCAATTTTCGAGCAGAGCTACATTACATGCATTTTCAATGCATTAAAAACAGAAAGATGAACAGAAGCTATCCTCTTGCTAGTTTTGACATACATATTTATATAATCAGTTGGCATGAACATACAAGGGTGAAATTACACCAAAATTACAATTTCTTACCAAAAATGTGTAAGCTCTCACACTTGCCAGCTAAACATACCTGTCATAATTAATGTGATACATTTTCTTTTTAGGGCTTCAGTAGATTATATTAAAAAGCAATTGTTAACATAATTTATCATGATTCTTTCGTATGACTAATATGGCTCTGAAGTAATCATTTTGGCTTTACTAGCCACACTAATCTAGTCTAGGAGGTGAAGTTTGCTTCACAACAAAAAATTGATGTCATCATTGATGTAAACTGGAGAAATATAAGTACACCGAGTTCACCCCAAAGTGGATTGAAATCCAGGCCGACACTCTTCTCTTTTGTAATAATAATCACATACATGTCCATTAAATTGCCATAATCTGCTCAAGCATAAGGTTTGGGTTTATATGAAAACTTCATAATTTTTCTTGCAGCAAGGAATCCAATCTATGATGTTTTATAATATACCAGAGTATAATTGATACGGATATAGGTTTTGCAACACAACATTGCTAAATCCTGGACAATTGAAAGATAAGTTATGGAATTATATTATCCAAAATATTCCACTCGTTGACATAAGCCCACCCCTCAGCAAAGGAGTCCAGTTTACTCATACAAGGAAATAAATACATAGGTACACAAAATACTATTTTGACCGCATTTTCAATGGAATGGTACAACTGTAATTCAGCTACGTCATCACAACGACAGGAACACTGATAATATAAATAGGTATTACAAGCCATACAAGAAGTTTTCGTCAGCGTAAAATTATCAATGAAGGTGAAGTAGAAATGCAAATATAGCCAATGAGAAAGAATAATCTCTAATTTCTGCATTCCCACCCTTATTATAAAAATAAATATCCTAAAATTGAACCACGATAAATTAATTCATGTAATCCACCATGATACCCACCAAGGCATACCATTCTGTCAGTTACTCAAGCCTTTGCCGCATGTCCCACTCTCCATAAGCAATTACTGTAGAGCAATTAGAAATTCAAATTTTACCTGTCTCTGAGAGTCGTTAAAGTAAGCTGGAACAGTTACAACAGCATTCTTCACCGATGTGCCCAAATAACTCTCTGCAGTTTCTTTCATTTTCATGAGGACAAATGCTCCCACTTGGCTGGGAGAATACATTTTCCCATCACTTCCCTCAACCCATGCATCACCATTTGATGCACGAACTATTTTGTAGGAAACTGTCTTCCTGTTTTAATATAAATACCAATCCTTAAATACACTGTATTTGTTTATTAAAATACATAAATTAATCACATTAATACCAAAAATCTATATCAATTACATTCATTTAAAAACTTACATATCTTTCTTGACTTCAGAATCTTCAAATCTCCTTCCTATGAGTCTTTTTGTTGCATAAAATGTATTTGCAGAATTCGTTACAGCCTGTCGTCGCGCAGGCATTCCTACTAGCCTCTCTCCCTCTGAAATAAGACACGACAAAATTTATTGAAAAGATGAGATTCCTTCTACTAATTCCTTTCCTACTAATAATATATAAAAAAGATTGATGTTTTCCTTCTTCTCTTCGGTGACAAATTAGTTAAAATTAATTGAGTTTCTTTGCATGAATCCCTAACCTCCCAGTAATATGTCCCTTCTATCGACTCATACACATACGGCCGTATTCATAGTTTACTTAGTAAGCTAATAACGCCTATGTAGCATTTTCAAGTAGTAGCATACTAACACAATGGTATTCATAGATCGTTACAAAGGGCTCCTAAGCTTAGTATGCCATATACTATCTTAGTAGACCGATCTTCGTCACCCTCCTGCTTTAATTAAGGGATCTACTAAGTATGGCGGGCCGAGGTGGATGATCAAACTTCGGATATATTTGTATATACTTTTATGGGTGTTCTTCGCATTGCATAGTTTTTATGGGTGTTATTCGCATATTTTAAAGGAACATGAACAGTCCATTCTTCAAGTAAGGCAAGCATTGTACATAGTGAAATTATTGACAGCAATTGAAAGTTTTGTATAGCTGCAAGGAAATTACAACATGCAATGAACCTTCACTGTGCCTCTAGTGTAAAGAACACAATGTGCCTTTAGTGTACCCCTAGGTGAAATGTTAGCATGTAGATGATGAAGTAGAGAGCGAAGCGAAAAGTGAAGTGATTAGTGTGTGTATGAGCGTCAACAAAATTATTTATTTCTTCCATACTCTCCGTAATACAGTAAAATTCGGTTATAACGCGGGTCTAGGGGGACATAGTTTACACCCGCGTTATCGGACAACCGCGTTATAACGGGAAACTGCGTGGGAAGCAATAAAAAAATCCTTAAAGGTAATTTTTATAGCCAATATATTTGTGTAATACATTATTAATATATTTATTTTATGATTTAGACGCTCTACTTTAACGGGATTTCCTAAAATAGTCGGATATTTTCTTTTGCCGCGATAGTTGATGGCGTTTCTTTGTCACGTAATTTTTATGCTTTGCAAGTGCAACAGATGAATACTATCGCAACAACTTTGTCCCTCCAACCAATTCATCAACTCACTTATATTATGTAATAAATGGCCAATTTTCGGCATCTCGACCTCACATTCGTCTTCTTCATTCTCGCTCTCATCTTCCGATGATGCAGCTGTTTTTACGCGGCTCTGGACTGCAGCCACAATTTCTTCGTCACTCTTATAAGCAGATACAGGAGTTTCCTCGTCTTCGCGAACCCAGGCCTCGAGATCACTCACAAATAGTTTATTAGAAAGAACATCTGAAGCTTCACGTGCGTCCTCTTCCGTGAAACCCAATAACTCGTCTTCGTCTTCCATGCTATCGCCCGCTGTATACTCGCACCTTGACCAGCAATTTAGGATTGTAGCTGAAGTTATTTTCTTCCATGCCAATATGAGCCATATTCTTCAGGGTGACTGTTTTCAGCTATTCTCGTACCTGCAGTTCTGAATTTATGACACTAGTGAGCAATTCCCGCCGATAGTGGGCTTTCAATGCTCTGATTATCCCTTGATCCATGGGCTGAATAAGAGCTGTCGTATTTTTTTGTAAAAACGAAGCCACTATTTTACCATCCCTCGATATCAAAAGCTCAGAAGACGGATGTGCCGGACAGTTATCTAACAGAAGTAGTGCCTTCTCTTCTAACTTTTTTGATCTTAAGTGGCTCTTAACCGATGGAACAAAATCTTCATTGAACCAAGATAAAAAATGTCTCGAGTCATCCAGGCATTCTGACTTTTTTTGTAATTTATGGGTAGTGCTGTCATATTAACGTGCTTGAAGCACCGAGGACTTCGATTTTTACCAATACACACAGGTTTTAACTTGTGACTTCCTGATTTGTTCGCGCATAGTAATAAAGTCACTCTTTCTTTGCTCATTTTTATTCCGGATTTATTTGCCGACTTCTTAATATCAAGTGATTTTGTTGGAAGCAATCTGTAGTAGAGAGCGGTTTCATCGCAGTTATACAGTTGCTCTTCATTGTACTCACCCTCATCAATCATCTTGCGTAAAGTCCCGCAGAATTCTCTAGCTGCTTCACAGTCACTGGAACGAGATTCTCCTTGCATGTTAACTTGCGCTATCCCGTGGCGAATTTTCCACCTCGATAGCCAGCCAGCAGAAGCAACAAAATCATGAGCACCACCTATTTGTTTATTTAATTTAATTGCCTGTGCTTGTAAAAGTGGACCGGATAATGGAACACCTTCACTGCGCTTCTGAACAAACCACGTAAACAAACATTCATCCACATCACCAGCAGCACTCAATCTGGCCTTTTTTCTATCAAGTCCTATTTCGTCATCCACTTGATCAACAAATGATCGTAATTTATCTTCTTATTTCATCCAACCACGAATAGTTCCTTCAGGAACACCAAACTCCCTGAATAAACTTGATTTTGAATCACCGCGCTTCACTCTGTCGATTATGCCCAACTTTTCTTTCATTGTGTAAGTTTTCCTTTTGGCAGACATCGTTTTAACCCTAAAATCAATGAAAATTTTCGTAAAAAAGTAATTTTCATATTCATATTAAGCCTAAGACAAAGGTAAAACAGCTCATTCATCATTAAATGCTCGAAGCCTGTGGGCATTGAGTACCTACCTTGGTTTGAGCGCCGCGGTGCGAACGTACGAAAGAGAATTATCTCAATCTCCCTGAATCTCGAAAATTATTATAGCCGTGCAACACACTTTTCAGCTCGACTTCACAAGACACAAGGACCGATCAGGAATTACCGAGTTTTTTTTTATGGCTACGAAACAATGTATGGAATACGTCGCCAACCGCGTTAATACAGTCGCTTGAAGTAGCGCCGTTGCGACGCGTCGGTAGTCACGCCGAGATAAAATTCGCCACAAAGTTACCTACCTCAAAAAAAAGGTCAATGTAATCATTTCGGGGGACATGGTGAGACCCGCGGTATATCCGAAACCGCGGTA
The DNA here is from genome assembly GCF_921293095.1 of Ischnura elegans. NCBI lineage: Eukaryota > Metazoa > Arthropoda > Insecta > Odonata > Coenagrionidae > Ischnura > Ischnura elegans. The sequence continues at coordinate 102,459,744 of NC_060248.1, read as the reverse complement.
AAGTGAGGCGCGTAATAACCGGAATTTACTGTAATGTACCGTATGTAAATCGATCAAAGGTACCTAACTAGTACGAAGGGGATATGTACCATATTTGAAGTAGCTGTTCTTCAGATAAATTGAGCATGTATTAATTTTCATTTGCTTATAAGTTTTGTTTGATTTTATTACCTATTCTGGCCATTTCATTGAGACCTTTTGCCAGTTTTTACATTTCACGAATTTCATTGCGCTGCTGTTTTTTTTGTCACTGTAAGAGTGATAGTGAGATTCAAAGTTTGTTGATGTTACAATTACTGGTTTAGCAATTCGTTTCAGCCAATTCATTCCATTGTCTAAATAATGGTAATGTGAAATCATATATACTGATTCTAATTCGTAAGTGATAAGTGGGAAGTGAGATGTGAAGAATCCTTTTGAACTCGCAAGAGCTAATACTTTTAGTGTGAGCACAATGATTGGAAACTAATTACAGTGGAACCTCGTTAAAGCGAGTACGGGCTATAGCGACACCCCCGCTATTACGAGAGATAGCCAATGCGCCGTCGATTGACCCTATAATAAGCGTGTTAAAAAATTCGTTTTTACGAGACCCTTTCGGCGTTGGCTCTCGCCATAGCGAGGGTTTCACCGCCGGAAGACTTTCATGAAGACTCCTTAACCTCTGTAATTGCTAGCGATCTGTTAGAAATGAAGTTAATGGAGTGCTCAGTCTCAAATTTATGTGGTAAACTGTCGTTTGATAAATATAATGATGACAAAACAATGCTTTGTATGATTTTTATTCAGTGCGGCGCTTATAAATTGTTTGAATAGTTGGTCGTTATTTGAGTAAGGAAATTTAGTGATGCAAAAAACATCGCCTTTCTTCTGGATTTATGCTTACGTTTATCGGATAGATGTTTATCTGTCGCCGCACCACTCCTGTTCCTGTTTATCTGTTCGCAACAGGTATATTGGCTATTATTTGCTCCACCTCCGGTAAAGCGACAATTCGCTATAGCGAGTGTTTATTAGTGCACCGTGGGGTGTCGTTATATCGAGGTTTCACTGTATTATGTTTCATTAGTGTTTTAAAATAATTGTGAGCCAAGTTTTTCATTCAATCAGTTGATTCAAAATATACTGATTTAAAGAACATGAAGACAGCTTGTGAAATGTATAGTGATATGTAGTGCTAATTCTGATATGGCCAGCTATAAACAAGTACAACAATTTAGTTTTATGACCCTTTGTTTGATACATTAACCAGCTCCTGTAAGCTATATGCTCTATGTTTCTGAACTTCTATGCTGTCAATACTTGAAAAATTTAAATATGGCGAGGGAGATTGTTGGGTTTCCTAACTATCACTTGTGAGGAGTTGCAAACATGTGTTACTAATTTCTTGCGGTAGGATTAGGTAACGTAATACACCTGTATCATTCACACATTAACCTTGATGTTTTTAATTGTATTTTTGTAATTCTACATTTTTTTGTTATTTTTGTTACAATGTTTTTATTGTCATTTTATAAGTTTTTGTTTCTTCTCTGAACTTGAGTTGTACATTATTGCTGGTTTTGGAATATAAATGTGCATTGAACAGCTAATGATGTTGAGTATGAGTTGTGCGAAAAATCCACAGAGAAAAAATCATTCGCCTTGACCAGGATTCGAACCCGGATCCCTCGATTTCCGGCAGAGTGCTTTAGCCAGTTAAGCTACCGAGGCGTCATTCTTCCCTGTGGAAATTTGTGGACTATACTGGACATGGTGGCAGTTATCACCGTGGCTAGTCCCGGTATTCTTAAATTTGAGTATGAGGATGAGATGCAGTCAGTCAATACCCATTGGTTATGTGAACTGAGGAAGCTGTTGATCAGCTGCTTGTCTTTCCATTTGCGACCATGCAGCCATATGCATTTCCATACGGCTGCATGGATGGCAGCATAAGTTAGTACATAGGCACATCTCATATTCCCAAACCTTGTAGTGCTACTTTCGGTTGTGTTCGACGTGTCCTTTACATAGTTTTCTCATTATTGAACCCTGACAGTGCACTCAGTGCCACCTAGCACCCATTCTCCACCCTTTGCTTACTCTCCCACCTTCCATTAACATTACCATTCACCCTGCCATGTTTGTACACCTTTGCTCATGCTATGTGCGAGGTGAAGACCGAATTGGCGACTTCCAGTTCCAATACTGCCAACTTCACTGTTCACAGGTAAACTGCCCACAAATATCCTTGCTGTCCTTATAGCCATGCATTCCAACAAATCTTGTTTCTTCTCACATTCTTCTATATTTTTCCACTGAGAGGTCAATATGGCCATGAATTAAAAAAAGTTTTCAGTTTCCCCATCTCTGGGTATTATTCCTCTCGAGCAATGCCAAGTGGCCCTCTACTTTCAGATAAATTAACTATATGAAGAGGTGAGGAGTTTTCTTCCAAGGAAAGCCGAATTACCAATCACGGACGAAGCAAGAAAGAAATGGTTTGTAGAATAGCGCAGGCAAAGAGGGCTTTCTACCAAAAGACGAACCTTATTACAGCAGAGAATAAAAGCATAGAAGTGAGGAAACAATTCATAGTATGCTACGTATGGAGTATGTTTCTCTATGGAAGCGAATCTTGGACATTGACAGCAGCAGAGAAGTCAAGAGTGGAAGCATTTGAAATGTTTTGCCACCGAAGAAAGATGAAGATAAAATGGATCGACCGTGTAAGTAATGAGGAAGTGCTAAGAAGAGTGGGAGAAAAGAGACGTCCCCTAAAAACCTTAAGCATAAGACATGACAACTTAGTTGGCCAAATTATGAGGTATGATTGCCTGATGAGGACAATCGTAGAAGGACAGGTGGAAGGGAAGATGGACAAGGGATGGCCCTGAATGAGTTACATAGGACAGGTTATAATGGATGTATAAGAGAAAAAATTTGTTGTTATGAAAAGGCTAGCGGATAGAAGAGAGGAATGGAGAGCTGCATCACACCAAACTTAGGATAGTTGGCTAATGATGACGATGATGATGATGAACTAAATTTCATGGGCAGATTAAACAAGTTCAATAAAAAAGAGGTGGAGCCAAGGTCAAGGGCCTTAGACCCTTAAGCTGCTCTCACTCCTGGAAAATGCAATGGATTGGCAGAGCACACCACAGGGAGGAAGAAAAGGTACATTTGCGGCAGTATAAAATGCAAACATACCAGGTACGTTCATACCAGCTGAAGGGTTAGAGAAGCCAGGGAAAACATAACAATAAGAGAGTTATCAAAACCTGACCTTCCAGAAGTAGAGGTTCTAAAATCAATTCATCCTCACCTTTTAGAAAAACAGACAACTATGATAAACTAAGCAGCCTCTTTCAAATTATGCAGTAGGAATGAATTCTCAGCAAGTCAATAATCCCCAATGCAAATTATTAAATTAAAGAGCCCCATGAAAGCTTTCGTACATTCTGTAAGTTCTCACTCATGTGAGATTGAACACATAGTCACTTCTGAATTTATCTCGTTTATAGTATAATTTTTGATAATAACATTTATACATGTACAAAAGATCATATGTTCTAGGGTGATACAAAACATTAACATAGGACTAATTTTGGCTAACAGGGTTAATCTCATTCAAGGGTTGAGCTTATTAAGCATTACAGATCGAAATGTGTCAAAGAGTAAGTGGCCCTCAGTTTAATGACGTAAATTAAATGCGGAAATTTAACAAGTTCAATAATAAAAAAGATGATATGAAGGTCGAAGGTAAACAAAAATTTTAGTGATTAAAATTAGAACGAAATTTAAAACACTGCTTTTAACAATTGTATGAGGTTAAGTGCGCTATAAAAAGTTAATTTAGAAATTACCTAGGAGACTTGAAAACATAGCTACCTTTGGTAAATGCCACAACTGACGGCGTTGTCCTCGAGCCTTCGGCGTTTTCTATGACTTTAGCCTGCTTCCCCTCCATAACAGCGACACAAGAATTTGTTGTGCCCAGATCAATACCAATAACAGCTCCTTTAACTCCATCGGACCTGGAAGATGGTCATTTCAATAAGTTTTTGAACTAGAAAATGGTAAAATACATAACTTAACTGAACACAAAAGAAGTAAAATGTCGCCCTTCATCATTAATTGGTCTGACTCTGCCAAAAAGCAACGATTCGGTATGATACATTGTCAATCACCAAATTATTCCAATTAAGCCCAACTTCAAATATGCAAACAATGAAGGGCTATAAATGGGTTTCAGAGAATATTAACTAATCACGAGTAAAATTATAATGTCATAAGACCTAGAGCATGAAAACTTGAACGCATATCAACTATTTGAATTTAATTCACACACATTTAAAAATCATTGAGGATTCTAAGCATTATTTCACGAGTTGATAAGTGATATAAAAAAAATCTTACTTTTCCCTCAATGGGACGATATTCACCGAAGAATATATAGATGGATGTAGTTTCTGTAAGTTAAAAGGGCACAAAATTAGCAGGCTTTATGGTACGAACGACAATAAATACAGTTCTACAATTCCATATTAAAGAAGAGCATGGTTACCTTATTCAACAAGGAGCTGAAACTCCTTTTCCCAAGGGCATCCAGGGAGGATGACGACTCGAAAGCACTACGACTTAAAAATCTGGTGGCGAGATGCATTTTTACTGTGTTCCTAGATCAAAAATATCAATTTTCTCGATTGGAAAAGGTCCCGGCAATACTGATGCAATACAATGCCGAACACAGAAATCCTACGACTTCGATGAACCAAGTCCAAATGAACGACGACGTTCGCAGGACCTCGTGCGCAGCAGCGTGACGTAATCATATTCGGGAATGTTCCAATTTTTTGACCAAGTTGATGAGACGATTAACTATTGCGGTTAATACAATCGATTTGAAATATATTTTGAACGCGAATATGCTGTGGTGAGACATATTGATTATTTTAATTGCTACTCCTCAAATTTCCTTGCCGCATCAATGTCGTGCCGTTGATCCCTTG